>NC_083816.1:1391933-1581621 GCF_015708825.2 Lethenteron reissneri
CGGCTGTAAAGCTCAGTGGGGTAAATTCGTTCAGGAATAGGCGAGCTTGAACAACAGGAGGTTTGCAATTTGTTTCCAACAGCCACTTAGCGATGTTGCTGGAGACCACTGAGGAATGTCCTCTGTTGCAGAGTGAATGTCGTGTCACCCCTCATCATCCACAGGCCTTTGCGAAGTCATGCAATTGTCAACATGTATTACTTTGAGAATTCCCAATTTGAATATTACCTGTAATTCATACTAAGACTGCCCGCCTATTAACATGATTATCTAAAGCTCCTTTACAAAAGAAATAGTGTATTCAATGCCGCACTGTGTCGTGTATACCCAGCATGCAGTATTTGAGCAACGTTTGATGATTTTACTCTTAATACAAACGAGTTAATACAAGTTTGTAAAGTCAGTTTCGGACAAATCTCACTTACTGCGGAGGTAATATTCCATATCAGTTATTCCTCGGAGCTCGGGGAAATATTCATAGTTGATAATAATAATAATACCACTCCCTGGAGGTGACGTGACTGGCAGAGCGCGTCGGGAAAGTAGGTTGAAGGAACATGGCGGGCATGGCTGGCCTCGATCAGTGAATGCGAGTGTCGTGAACAGACAGTGGGGGTTTCCCGAGTATGCGCTGCATTTCACAATCGTTGAAGACGAGTGCTCTCTCACACGACGCGACATTGATTTGGAATGGCCTGGCTCACGTGCACTGTGCTGGCGTGTGTAAAAAGAAACGCGGACTAGACATGCATGCGATCTACCTGTACGTTCGTAGAAAGAATGATGACTGGCAGACATATTGAGTACGCAGGCGGTGCAACTGCGCCGCGGTTCCCAGGGCATGGGGGGGGGGGGCTCAGGCGCCGGGCTGAGAAGAAAGGAGACATTGGACAGGGAAGGCCCCATTTAATTCTAAAACTAAGCAATTGTTTTAAATTTATTTTACCAGGTAAGGTCAACTGAGCTATGTAGCTCTGTTTTATAAGCGATATGGCCACAAATGATAGCTCATGTGGAAATGCATGGTAGCCAAAACCTCTAAACGCGTGATGTTGATTATAAATGTGGAGGGGTAAAACCTGGAGGATTTTGATAAAACTCCACGCGACCACCGGGAGGGAGATACCGCAAACTCCAAATATACTGCAGCAGGCGTCAGGGTCGGGATCGATCGAACCCACGACCTCTTGCACACCAGGCGAGGTAGTTAACATCTCCTCGCCATGGGGGCACCCCTTGCCCCAGGAGCCGGGCCCACGCCAGGCGCGCAGGGGGGGGGGGGGGTGGGAGGAAGGGGGCAGCAAGGGGGAAGAATGACGAGGATTCTGCGAATCATCCGTGCCGAGCGTGGGGACGCAGAGCGGCACAGGAAGAGTGCAGAGTGCAGGGGACCATCACGTGGTGGGGGAGCGGCGTGGGCTGCACGCCGCCCGCTATTCCTGGGCACGCTTCGACGCCCCTAATGCGACCGGCTTTTGCCTGTTTAACAAGCGCGCCGCCAAACAAGGATATCGGCCTATAGATTGCAACAACATCCACTTTTATAATGTTGCCCTCATAGCCATAAAACACTAACAAGAGACTTTTTATAGCCGCGAAGTGGGGCATACATGCCGGAAAGTATATTAAGTGGCTAAAGAGCCTTTAATGTCAGATATAAATAGCCTAAAGTGCCTTTAATAGGTTACATATATAACAGTACTTAAATTGTCTGAAACACAATAGGGAATGCCGGACAAATAGCAGGCACTGTGCATTGCATTAATATTGTATTTTCATGGTAAGCAGTTCAATTAGAATCTAAACATTCCATCGGTTTCCATTAACAAGTGAATTGTATTCGGTGCCATCAGGCGCGATGACGAGAGAGAGTTTGAACCACAGCGGCTCTAATACTGCTCAGCACCAACCGTGCCCATCGCTCCTCTGGAATTAGCAATAACAATAATAAGTTACAGCCAAATGTCAATCCACTGCTAGATGATGGCCTCCCCACAGCGTGTGTATCAGTCATGGGAGTTGTTTGATGTTTACTTCCTCGCCTGATATGCAGGAGGTCGTGGGTGATATCCCGACGCCTGCTGTATACTTGGAGTTTGCGTCTCTCTCTCTGTGGTCGCGTGGATTTTTCTCCGGGGCCTCCGGTTTTTCCCTCCACATTCAGAATCAACATCGTGCGTTCAGAGTATTTGGCAGCTATACATTCCCCACGATAAGCCACTTGGTTGAGCTATCGTTTGTGGCCAGGTCGCTTCTGACAAAGAGCGGCATAGCTTAGTGGCCATTACCTGGCAAAATACATTAGTTTAGTATAGTTGGTCATGTTGGTCAGTTTGTATTTGTGAAAGGGGGGCCGTGGCTGAGATTGAAACCCAGGGAACTGGGTTCCCTACCTCCACATTGGGGTTGAATATCTGAGTTCCATTTTGCACAGGAAGTCAATATCGGACATAATGTCCCTGCCATGCGAATGTGGAATTGCTACCACTGGCCCAGGGCGGTCAGTTTATGAATTGAGCAGCCAATGCATAGACGGTTACTTTCTGAAGTCTGTGTTGCTTTATCTAGGATGCATATTTCAGTGTACACTGTAATTATTTTATGACCATCAGCCGTAAACTGCGCACACCTTTCCTGAGTTTATTTTTGCGGAGCTATTCAACATTTTTCTTCTCCTTCCAAATAAATATGCTAAATTATTGGCACCTAAGCAGAAAGCACTGCTCTCCGATGTAGCTGCACGTAAGATACGAGCATCAAGGGGCGTTAAGGATCAATCTTACCAAAATCTAGTGACTGAAAAAATACCTATGCAGGTAATAAATTCATCTCTGCTTAAGTGAAAAATACAGAGTTTGACCTAAAAAAAAGTTTCCTTTGCGTGTCTTCGATGCGCTGTTGTCTAGCTTAATACGATTATATGATATCATGGGACCTCCTTTGCCAGTACCAAAATATGAGAATAGTGTCCTCTGGTCTAACACCGTTTTGAGACGAGGCTCAAAAGAAAGCTGTCTCTGGTGTGGACCAATCAGTTTCAAGGACAATGCATGTATTATCAGAGTATGTGTTTTGTTTGCATTCTGACCACAAGCATTGTGGTTAAAGCAGACATGATTCCTTGTAAAATGTTTCAGTTTGGTGTTTTAACATCTTAACACCTGTTTGTTGCCAGAAAAAAAGAGGAAACCCCTATTCTCACGATTATATTACTCTTCTTACCCACACACGACCCTAGCTAATGTGCGCAAGACTGTGAACATGAGTAAGATCACTAATAGACGTATAGGGGACGGGCTGATGTCGTGGACACGATAAAGGGACCTCCACTCTGTCTCACCTGCATCCGGCCGCGTATAAGATGAGGTGCGTGCCGTGAACGTCTGCGTATTCATGAATACGGTTCGCGTTGGGGCTTTCAATTGATGAATGGCAGGGTGGTGGTGGTGGTGGTGGGGGGTATGCTGGGGATTTTTCCAACCGAGTGGTCACTGAGTTGGGAAGCGAAGCAGCTGTTGTGCTGTTCACACAGCGGCCCGCGAGCAGCTGCCACGAGAGGCGGGCGGGTCGCTGTGAGTGCGACTTCGTGATGCGGCGCGGAGGAGCGAGCGTCGCTGTTAAGAGGCGCCTGGTGCACGAGACCGCGACGAGGCAGCCCCTACCTCTCGTGAGACTCTTCCCCGAGGAATACTATTGTAAAGCGAGCTCGCCTATTTGAACCGTACATTCCGGAAAAATACTGTTTAAACAAATACACGAATACCTTTTTTTGGTCATTAAAAAAGCAAACTTCCAGTAATTTAAACCCCATCTGCCGTATTTGATCTAGGGAATATTACACACTTTCAAGATTCCAAAACACAGTTTTGCGTCTTCCCCGGGTCTCGCCCTTTGTTTATGAAAACGCCACATCAGTGGCTGGCGTGATGCAAACCAGCACGCGCGCAGCCCGGCATTGGCGCGCGTGCGTGCCACCCGCGTGCCACCCGCGCGCGTGCGTCCGTGCCACCCGCGCGCGTGCGCGTGTCTCCCACGTGCGTGCCCGTGCCACCTACGTGCCCAGACGCGTGGGTGCTATCCGCGTGTGTGCGTGCCCGTGCCACCCGCGTCTGATTGATTCGCAGCACTTCCAAGGTGCCTCGCGCGCGTGGCCTCCTCTAAGGGTGGCGGGGGGGGGGATCAAACGGAACAACATCCGCTGTGGCAGGGGTAAGAGCCCTATTCATAGGCACCGACGTCACATTCTGTCGTCACGGCCCCGTTCCCACGCTGGCACGGGGCTGCTTTTGCTAAATGCGGCACCGCTGTTGGCATCCCGCGACCTTTGCGATGGGATGGAATACGCGACGCAAACTTGAAAACCACGTGAATAACAATCAGTGTCGAGCCAATGTGAAAACGACCAAACACTGCGTCTGTTATTGTTCATCGTGGCAAATTTAATATCCTACATGCGCTGGATACTTTGTATAGAACCGCATGATTTCCCTAACCTTTTCACTGTTCATTTATCTTGCGTTGATTAATGCATTTTCCAAGCATGGGCTTTCCCGACGGCGGGGATTGTTACATTCAACGAGATCGTGTTACCCACGAACACGCTCGAACGGAATTGATTAGCACCGGTGGCTCACTTCTCGTTGAGACTCAAGTGCAGTGTCTGTAAATCAAAGACATTTACAATTGCTCGCAGCTGCGGTCTATTTGCCTGCTCCGGGAAGCCATCGCCAAAGCTAGAGTTTCAGAGTGCAGTATAAACACCGACTATAAAAGGACAAAACATCGCCCGACAATGTATAACAAACATGGAAGATGTCGCAGGGCATACACGTGAACGCAACCACGTCTATAAAACAGCGTACGCACTACAGTCAGTAAATTCGCGTGCAATACTTTATAAGGTAGCTCGTTGCTGTTTCGGAGAATTATACATAAATTAAGATGTAACAAAAACGAGGTTGTTTTGTATGCTGTGATAAACAGAACAGAAAGATCTCAGCGTTACGACTGACTGATACTCGCCAGAGTTCATCACGAAGTAAGTCTGCATCAGTTGCATTTGAGGCCCCGTTGTTAGGACCGCTAATCATTCGGCATGATTGCCCCTCGGGTTGCTGCCACCTCGTCCTCGTGAGCACGCACGCACGGACACGTGAGCACACATCAGCTCCCTGTCCCAGGCACGAGAAACGAACTATTCCACCTGGAGGACAAATGGGGGAACTTTCACCTTTTTGAGGTCACCGTCCGAGTGTCGGTGGTGGCGACAGACTCGTTGGTCAGAGTCGACGTCTGCAGCTGACGCCGCGAGGGTCACGTGACGCCGTGCGGGGACGATCCCCACACTGCGCCGCTTGCTTCGCGGGTGAACAATCTGCGGCCACTCCGCGGCGGCGGTGGCGGCGGCGATGTCAAGCGGGCAATGGTCTGCCCTGGCCTGGCTTGGCCCCTAGCCTGGCGTCTCTCAGTGTCTTGCTTGGTGACACTGCGGAGGCGGTCGTGCACGATTGCGAATAACAGCAACAAACTCCACACACTCGTCAACAGCGCGTGTTGGGCCTAAAAAAGAAATCAAATATAGGCGACGATTCGGGCAACGGACCTTCTTCTTCACAGCACACGAATGTTTGTTGATATTTAGTTTCCATCCGAAGTTTTTATTTTTTATTTTACCAGGTAAGGCCCACCAAGCTATGTAGCTCTTTTTCAGAAGCGACCTGGCCACAAATGATAGCTCAACGAAGTGGCTTATCACGTGGATATTTATAGTAGCCAAATACTCTAAACGCACGTCTAGCAATGTGGAGGGGAAAACCCGGAGGACCCGGAGAAAAAATTCACGCGATCACGGGGAGAGAGACACGCAAACTCCAAATATACAGAGGTCAGGGTCGGGATCGAACCCACGATCTCCAGCATAACAGGCGAGAGAGTTAACATCTCACCACCGTGGCACCCATCCAGTTGCTACAAAAAGTACAAAAAGTAGCAACTGGACGAAAACACATTTTGCAGAAATGGTTTAGAAGCGTAATTCCCGTGGACATTTTGCAATGGGTATCTCTGCTGGGAGGGCCGCACCGAATCTCCCACAATTCCCACTCACAACTGGGCTCAAGGGGTTCAGGTCAAAGTGCAATCGCACCAACGTATGACGAATTGCGCGAAGTCATGAATACTGCAAAGTCCCCTATATAGCCGCGACGGCAAGGGGGTGCACAACTGTAGGTGTTTTTTAGTTTGACTTCAATTAATAGTCACACGAAATATAGCGGCGTAGACTTCAAAGCCATTTTTCGTGCACTCAATCATTGCAGTCACTTGGGGTTTTTTTGGGTTAGATCGCGTAAATATAAATGTTAGTTTAAACCCGGCACCACCCGACACAGCCAATTAGTGAAGGGTTGTACTCAGATTGTGTAAATGTTGTGGATTTGCTCTCCAACACACCGGTGTGCTGTACTCGTAACGAATTGGCATGTTCTGTTCACGCTATAAACCTTACAAATTGGCTCTGTCGATGGTGGCGGGTTTAGCGACACATTCATATTTAACCGATCTAACCCAAACCACTCCCCTCCATATTATGCATTGCAGCCACCTTTATTTACACGCCAATTTCAGCGCGACGTTTCGTATTTTGATTCCGCGAAACAATGAAAGTGAAACGTCCTTGCCGCCACTTCTAACCCTGCGCACGTGCGCACGTACGGTGACTGATGCGTATAAAGTCATGGATATTGCCTCCCCCCCCCCCCGCCGTTCATAATAAAATTACACTGGTCAACAACAAAAAAACATTTTTTTCTGGCCTGGACTTTTGCAGTTGTTTTAGACTAATTTCAGGATGCTGATTCCAAATCTGATCTCAGATTTGCCCTATCACATCTCATTTTTATGCTATTGGAATACCCCATTTTCATTGATTTTACCTGAAATTAACTCTGTCACTTATGATTGCAAGTTGTTGCGAGTCAGTTAAAATATGGTGCTGTATTTTTAGGATAGTGTATTTAAAATATAATTGTATGTAGATATCCACATTTATTTAATATTTTTCTTCTGCAGTTTTTATTGAAAATGCAATGTTTGATATCTCAAAAACCTGATGTGATAGACAAACACTGATGCCACATTTTGAATCAGCACCCCAAAATTACCTTATAACCGTTGGAATATCTTATGCCAGAAAAAGTGTGTTGACCAGTGTTATTTGTTTAGCCCTCATTGCCGCCGGATCTCTCACGAAGGCTGACGTGCTATGTCACTACAGCTTTCACAGGGTTTTTTTTCCCATTTTTGCAGAAGGAAATTCCCATGTTTCTGGATGCAGCGGAGAGGTATTTTGTGTAACGGGTGGGCACAATGTCTCGGCAATTCAATGCTACGAGCAAGTTTATTATTGCGTGCAATAATACACGTTACCTTTTGTATATGTACGTTGAACTTCTTTTGCACCTTACGTGGCCAACCCTGCTAAACGGAGGTGCGAGGGAAGGACAACAAACTGAACACCAAAAGCGGTTCGAAAGAAATGAGTTTTGAATCTAGATGATTTAAAAGTTCAAAGCTCCCTGTGGCTTCCTAATATCGGATGGAGGAGCGTTCCAGACGGCCGCAGACGCGCATCTGAAAGCGCCGTGCGATGCGGTGACTGCTGCCTTTGATCGATGGTTCGCCAAAAGCGGCTGCTGCTGCTACGTGGATGACCGGAGTTCGTGTGGCGGTTCTATGACTGCGCTATCGTAAGAGCCATTCTCGGCACTCGGTCAACTCGGCACTGGACGAATCCCTCTGTGTGCCGTGTCTCTCATCGAGGTCGTTTGACCCAAGTTCACCGTGCTAGCAGCGTGGCATGCTGAAGAGGAACCTGCCATGGTCTCGCCAGGGTTGGGCAATCACACTCGGGTCACCGTGTTTGTAGCACAACGCGTTAACCACTGCGCCACTGTTCCATTCCATACAGTAACACATTGTTTAAACGCATAGTTAGTCGTATGCTCAATAACGACAACTTACATTGTTATTGTTCATGCTTTAATCGTGAAAGCGCTTCTCACCTGTGTATGTATGCGTGTGTTTATGGAGCAGCGTGGGCCTTCTCCTACAGTTAGAGAATGGACACGAGACACTGCAGCGTGCACAGATTGCACTCAATTATTTACTGCAGAAATATGTAGAGTGTCTACGTTAACTTGGCAAATGGCATCAGACGTTGAGCTCTTAGTCACACAATATACAAAGTTATTCGGTAACAGTTCCAATCGACATCTGTCATATGACAAATGGAGCTCTTCGGACGCGAAAATGCGACACTAAATCCATTTCTCTCATGCCTCTTGTTGCTGTCGTTCTTGTTGCTAAGATGACGAATACAACTCCCCTGACGGTGTGAAGTGTTCCAGGGCATATTTCTACCCCCGAGCAACGTTCGACGGACAGGGCACAAAAGACGCAAACGCCAGGGACCCCCAACGGGAGTGGCCAGTCCCAGATAGCCCCCAGAAGGAGGACGACATTTAGTTTTAACAATTCGCGTCCACGAGCTGCAGCTGTCGACAACCTGGCTCGCAAACGGCGACGGGAGATAGACCCCCCCCCCCCCCCCACATCGTAAAGGCGATGAGCAAGAAGCCATTCCCATAGCACGTTCGATGAAACTCGAGCAGGAGGAGGAGGGGGAGGCGCACGCAGCGCCGAATCTTCCACCAACTCCTCCGGCCAAATGCCCTGCCCCGGCCACTCCCGGTGCAGCGCCCGCCTGCCCTGGCCCCGCCTGCCCTGGCCCCACCTGCCCTGGCCCCCGCCTGCCCTGGCCCCCACCTGCCCTTGCCCCCGCCTGCCTTTGCCCCCCACCCCCGCCACCTTATTTATTTGACTTCATTGGCAGCGGGTAGCCTCAACATCTCAACGCAAAGGGGCGAAGGGAAAGAGCTGAAGAGGCTCGCATGAGAATTCCAACGCGGTGGGACGGGCTGGAGGCCCGCGTTCAGTCTGTTACTCTGTTATGAGAGTGGCAATGAGTTTCGTTTTGGAATAAAGTTGATTATGCCCGATAATCAATTACACAAAATATGCAAAAAAAATTTCTACCAAGAAAAATAAAAAAAACCAAAAAAATGCAAAACCACTTGGCATTCCATATTGAATCGCTCTGCATTTATTTTGGAGTGCAGCTGTCTAACCCCATGCTAACCAACAGTCGTCATTCGCTGACCAAGGCCGCACACAAAGCCGACATCGGCTCGACGATTGCGAGTTATAGGCATTTAAAACCTATTGCTTTTTCAAATAAACTTGTGTTCGTTCTCAAACTTGCTGTCCAATTGCCTTCCTACTCAGTGGAGGGAGCGCTTTGCAATTTTGGAAGCCACGGTACTGATGGCTCTGTGCATGTTGCTGCAGTAAAACACTTGGGATGTCGTTGATAAATTCAAAGCATTAAATTTTTATTTTACCAGGTAAGGCCCACTGAGCTATATAGCTCTTTTTTCAGAAGCGACCTGGCAATCACAAATGATAGCTCAACGAAGTGGCTTATCGCGTGGAAGTTTTTTCTTTATTGCAGCCAAATACTCTAAATGCGTGACGTTAATTCTAAATGTGGAGGGAAAACCCGGAGGACGCGGAGAAAATCCACGCGACCACAGGAAGAAAGAGAGAGAACATGCAAACTCCAAAGGTACAGCAGGCGCCACGGTCGGGATCGAACCCACGACCTCTTGTATAGCAGGCGAGGTAGTTCACATCTCTTAGCCACCGTGGCACCCACATGCCCCTCTTTGTCATCATTCCCGCACTCTGTGACCTCTGGCAGTGAAGCGGCAGCAGCTCTGCGGTTGGACCCTTTGCTGGTGGTCGATCCCCTGACCCCTAACGCTGACATCAGGGAGAGAGTGGTGTACATTCCACGTTCCCGTGGTGGGAGAAAGTCCATCCTAACATTGACCGCTGGTGCATTGCCACGCAGTGACGCTCATTTCATCAAACGTGGAGGGATGACCGTTCACATCCCAACCGAAATGTGAACAGCCCTGCAACTGTGAGTCAAGAGACGATTCCACAGCTGTTCTGGCCACGTAACCATGCAGGCATTGAAAAATGTAGGGATAGTTTGGTTTAAATTTTTGTAACCGTTCAAAATTGACAGATCTCAACATCTATTGGTTCAGTTATAATGTGAGGCAAATGACGTTATCGTAAAAAAATGCGTGTATCGACATACTCGCACTAACTTTGAAAACACCTTTTCAGATGAGTTACACATATTGCATATGAGAAATGGCAGTCATGACACTCCCTTAAATAATAAAAACATTTTAAGTTAAAATACAAACCATTGATGTGCTTTATGTATGTGGTTTGAACTTCTTTCGCACAATACGTAGCCAACCGTGCTAATCAGAGGTGCGGGGGACGGACAACAAACTAAACATAAAAAGCAGTTCGAAAGAAATTAGTTTTCAATTTAGATTTCAAAGTGCACAGCTCCAGTGGCTTCCTAATATCGGAAGGAAGAGCGTTCCAGACGGCCGCAGAAGCGCATATGAAGCGCACGATGCAGTGACCGCCTTTGTTTGATGGTCCGTCAAAAGCCACTGCGAGGATGATCGGAGTTCGCGTGATGGGTTATGTTCCTTGACGTGATCAGCAAGGTATTGTAGCTCATTTGTGGCAAACACTTTGTGTGTGTAATGAGAGCGATCTTCTAACGTATTCGTTCGGCAACCAGCAGCCAATGCAGCTCGGCGAGCATGGGACGTACATGGTCAGATCTTGCCGTGCCCGTCACGACACGCGCCAGAGGATGTTGTCCACGCTGCAACTTGGTAATGTTATTTGTTTTGCCAGACGTCCCGTAGAGTAGCGAGGTGCAATGATCGAGCATTCTCGATACAATGCTAGACTATGCCACGACTCAATCGCAGTCGAATGCGTTGTAGGGCCCTCTTGTGAAAATTGCAGAACCTGAATATATTTTGCACGTGGTGATCAAACGTCTAAAAGTAGAATAACAATGTTAAAATCCACATTGAACCACAAAGCGGCTGCATAGAGACGCACACGCGATCTGTTTAATCACAGGCAGAGCCGCTGACATAAAAACAACATGAATGTTCAAGCAGAGCCACGACTATAGCCCCAGACTTTGTAGGTTTGTGGAGTTATGTTGCAGCTATAAACACATCCACGTTATAGCTCAGATGGGACAAGAGGATGTTTTATAGTCATTAACAATTCCGCCCCACTCTACTTATGACATTATGGAGACGGATTGGTTATTGCCACTTTAGAAAGGACCCGTAAAATGGAAACATCTAAGGGGTTGATCTCTACTCTAACCTTCTAGGGTTTTACAGTTTACTTTTGCATCATTATTATTCTTGACGGTGGTCATCTGAGAGCACGTCTACGACGGAGATGCAGCGATGGTATCAGTTCGCGTGCAGGAGCGGAGTGGAATATTGCAACGCGAGATCGCGAGAGGCGGCCGGGCGGCTTGGGGCGGCCTTCACCCAGCAAGGGAGAGTGATCACGGCTTTACGATGACGATGACGACGACGATGATGACTTTCACAAGTGACATGAAATCGCTTCGCATTCGACGGTGCGTGGTTTCTTGAGCAGAAAGGAAACAGTCGGGGGCCCCCAGGGATCGTGGCCCTCTCCCGGCAAGGGGGTACGGGGGTCTCGGGGCACACGTGGGCGTGCACACAAAGACAAAGATCCCCTGTATAGCCTTAACAGACTGTTGGGACAAGTGCTGTTAGCGAGCACCTATGAAGGCCAGAACGGCACACGAGGGGGTTGTTGGCAACACCACGCCCGGCCGCCTTCGTCTCCCAAAGTGGCGATGTTTTACAAACCACACCAATGACTAATTTGAGGCTGAGTCGGCCTAGAGGAGGCAGAGGACCGGTTCAGATAATCGTCACCGGTGTTGGCCGTGAGCGGGAAGTGAACTCGGGTCGCTGGGTTTGTAGCGCAGAGTAGCGCTCACCGCTACACGACACAGATGCACATACACACACACACGCACACACACACACACGAAGTCTGTGTGTGTGTGTCTGTGTGTGTGTGTATGTGTGTGTGTGTCTGTGTGTGTGTCTGTGTGTGTCTGTGTGTGTGTGTGTGTCTGTGTGTGTGTCTGTGCGTGTGTGTCTGTGTGTGTGTCTGTGCGTGTGTGTCTGTGTATGTGTGTCTGTGCGTGTGTGTCTGTGTGTGTGTCTGTGCGTGTGTGTCTGTGTGTGCCGACCTCCGAGATTTCGCACAAAAAACGAACGTTGGACCTAGCCGGAGTTCCGGCGCTGGGGTCTGTGCCGCGACACTCGGCCAGGGAGCTCTCCACGATGGCTGTTCACGCGAGGGTGACCACCCCCGCCCGTCTGGGTCTCGTCTAGACGGCCCAACTGCACTGCGAGGGCGCGCAAGGCAGGCGGTGGGGGTGGGGGGGGGCGAGCGGGCGCCGCTGCGGACGAGTGACCTCTGACACCTCGCTCGCTATCGGCGTCGCATCGCAGCGCGCCCCCCAGCACGATACCGACGCCTGTTCGTCGCTCCGCCGCATCGATCGGCAATGGGAGTGGGGGTGTGAGGACGTGGGTTCGTGAAGACACAGAGAGAGACCCACATATTGCTGACATCGCGGGCTTAAATGAAGGATGACCCCGCATTGTGTAATGGCTCTTCGCCATAGGATGTTAGGCATCGATTGTGGCAATCGTGCGTCTGACTGTGGATTGATTAGGAGTGCTGAAGAGGGTTCACCTAAATTACGAGCTACACTCCGACTTGCGTTAGGAGTGGTGGTGGCGGTGCCAACCTGTAAACCTGTACATCTGTCAACCCAGTGATCTGGATGCAAGCAATGGTGCATGATGTAAAACTAAATTATAATTTTTTTTTACCAGGAAAGACCCACTGAGCTGTGTAGCTCTTTTTCAGAAGCGACCTGGACATCACAAATGATAGCTTAACGAAGTGGCTTCTCGTGTGGAAATGTATAGCAGCCAAATACTCTAAACGCGTGTTTCTAAATGTGGAGGGAAAAACTCGAGGACCCGGACAAAGGTCATCGTGACCACGGGGAGAACACGCAAACTCCAAAAATACAGCAGGCGTCAGGGTCGGGATCGAGCACACGACCTCCTGCATACCAGGCGAGGTAGTTAACATCTCGTCGCTACGGCGCCCCCAGATTGTAAATTTCACTTCACAAGAAACTTCAGAAACCACTTGGCTCGAAGACGGCCGTGCAGCGAGTGGTTTTGTGATTCCATCTACAGCGAGCTGCGAGTATTTTCCTCTCACACGCGTGGATTATCCCCTCGCACGCGTGGATGTCCCCAGGTAGCCCATGACTCCTCTTGCACCGACAGCAAAGCGAGCACGAGGCCCTGCCGTGATGGCGGCGTTTGGAGCAGTGAGCGGGAGCGGTCGGTGTGCGGTGTCGGGGGGTGGGGTGGTGGTGGTTGTGGTGGTGGTTGTGGTGGTTGTGGTGGTGGTGGCGGCGCGAGACGGCTCTCACGCACAGGGGTCCCCCGTCATATCGGGTGCTTCTCCCTGAGACGCATTGGTGCGCTGACCTTCGGGGCCGCCAGCTGCGTCTGTAGATTGTGCACGGTGCTACCGTCTCCCCTGGCCTGTCTCACGCTGCGTAGTCTTCTCGTCTCGTCGCTCTGCCAAGCCCCCACCCCGTGCAAAGCCTTTCCCGTGTGCCTCTTGCTGTTACGGACATCTCGGGTGCCTTCCGAGCACTCTTTAATCACTCAATATATTCGTGCATGTATCCTTACCCGCTTGTTGTTAACAGTCTTGACATTCGTTGGGGCTTTGCTGAATGTTTGACATTGTTCGGAAATGTACAAAAAAAGTGCGTTTTATCTTATCTTAATGATATTTAGATAGCGACTCTACCAAGGCGCTTTACAGCAATTATAACATTGTACATAACGTGATAATTGAGATGAAGAATTGGGTTATTGTAAGTGGTGGTGTACTTTTGATGACAGTTAAACAAGAGGGATTGATTAGGTGGGGTTGGGGTAGGCCTGGTCCTAGCTGGGGGCTGGGCCATGTAAGATATAATGAATGCTCTGAATGTGTAGGGTGCAGTGGTAGTGCAGCAGGTTCATGCATTGCACTAAGAATCTCATGGTCAACGTTGTATTCCCAGTCACGGCTAACATCAGTGGCAAGTGATATCTGAACCGGTCCCAGCGCCCCTCCCTCCCTTCACCAACCCGCACTGACAAGAAAGGTGAAGTATGATGAAAGTAATACCTCTCCGGCCAACAAGGGCGTGGGAAGGCATTAAAGAACGAGTGGATTGTGAAAGGCCTGTGAATCGTTCATTATTATTTATCACAGACTAGAGCATGTGCTCCCCACCATCATGGAGAGAACTGTGATGGTATTTTTTTTCTTGGTGATTATAAGCCAGCATAAATCGTTGTCCCCAGTAATGTACACTAAAACAATAATGTATTGATGGGCCGCATTGGCAGTTGTGCCCAGGCCAATTTTTTTTATTAACAAAACATTTTCAATCTTCCGATGAAAGATTAAGAGTCAAAAACCTCTCCACCACACCCCAAAAAGGGCGTTCATACAACACCTGTCACGCACGCTGACATGCAATCACTTTTAATTACAATATATTTTATTTACTGAACAAAAAAAGTAAACGCTTATTAAAAACCTCGGCGTAGCTTGTAAAGTAAAAGGCTGCATCTCAAGTGGTCCTCACACTTTGTTCAATATGTAAACAACACTGAAACAACGCTTCGCGGTGCATCTATTGGCCTTTTGAGAACACGACCCCACAGGGGGACTGAGCCTTTCACGCAGGAATGTCCACGAGGAAGGCTGTATGTCATTTTCAAATTAGGGGGGTGGGTGTGGGTGGGTTTGCAACGACACCACCGCAAAATGACCTGCAACACCACCGGGCAACACAGCGCCGGTGATGTCACACGGCGATGAAGGTTTACTTGAAAACACATGGCCTGACTTGGCAGTTGTTCGCTTATCGCTATTGGGCCGTGGTGGCGGCGGCGCTGGCGGATACCGAGAAACACCAATCGCCTGCGAACGAGCAGGCCCGACGTGGCGAGCGCGCTTTGCTCCGATCAACGGAAAGTGTTTACGGCTTCTCCGCGGTGTGGATGCGGCGCGTGTCGATGCGCCTTCGATCGCGCATCGACACCACCGGGGTGGTGTCGATGCGCTGGGAAATTGGAGCTGAGCTAATCCCGGGGCTCTCATTTGAAGGCTTCCTTATTAAATGTTTCATTCGGTATGAAATAGCGAAAGTGCAATGGCATCCGGGGCTCGTGGAAGAAACGAAAAAAACTTTTTAACAAGCGCGTGCCGTGTGGGATTTTTTAAAACACGCGATTCGCAAAGTGTTTGGCCGTGCGCGCAATTGGCACATGGAAGTTGTTCTAAGCTCATGAGCAAATGTGTTCTTATGCAGGAATTTTCAACACGGACCGAGGATGATCTCTCCAAGTCCTCTTCACTGCTGCCCACGTTTGAGTCACAACACGTAAAAGTCCCGTGCCCTCTGGATATCGACCACATTAAACGCGCTCAAGATATTGGTGCCGATCGACGAGCAGAACAAGAAAAAAAAAGTCACCACTTTTTACGCAGCTTACGTAACGGCGGACCGGGCGTTATGTAAGGGGGAACGTAGTCACTTGGGCGTCATGCGGGTTGACATTCAGAGTCACAACGTTGACGTGGCGGAGTGGATTTACAAACGAGCAGGGTTTTCGCGTGTGCTTCACTTACCCCGGTCTCTCAGAAGCCTTGCGACCCTGCAGAACAACAACGGCAACAACGGGAGGGGAGCAGAAGGTGCAGAAGGTTACACCCAGTGCCTTTTTGAAGTCAGGATGCAAACAAGTACGATGCGTGTGCACACGCTGCCAGCCCTTGTTGTTGGATAGAGCCATTGGCCAGTGTCAGGAGCCCTCCCTGCCGAGTGCACTCATCTTAGAGCCCCCTGGTGCGCATCCGCAGGTCGGTACGGCGTGTTGTTCAGGCGCGATGTCCGACGTTTCGCTTCCACTCGTTCCCGAGTAAGCTTCCAGCGATCGGAGCGAAACGTCGGATATTGTGCGGGAACACAGCGCGCGCTGCGACCCGTGAACGCGCGCCGAGAGGCGTAGAGCAGCGCAACCTACAGACGTCCGCGCAGCGTTCGTTCGTCTTGCCCTGGAGAGGGTGACGACGCTACGGAAACGTTGTTTATTTTTTGTTTCGAAAAAGGATAATACGGCGATTTTATGTTAATACGTCATGTTATAATAAACACGTTGAAATTAAAACGAAAGATTGTCTGATGTAACAATGCGATAAGCTTTGACTCAAAACTTTTGTGACTGCATGAGTTCATATTCTGAGGTTCTTTCGGTAAAGTCACGTAGATAAAAAGATTATAAAAAATATTAAGTGAATAAAAATGTATCCCAATTAATAATAAAAAATACAACTACAAATGTAGACTAAATGAGTGGTTTTATTATTTTTACTTTATTTTTATTTTTCTTCACTTTATTTTTTTATATTATTTTTCTATCTTTCGCGACTTACCGAAAGAACCAAAGAAAATGCGATAAACTTAGAAACGACGAGCCACGCGGTACTGGCAATCAGAATAACGTTGGCAAGCCTGGGGATCGGTGGAAACGGACATCTTACAAAAAGCTCCCATTATTTGCGGGCGCACATTCAAACACCACCGGATAATAGGCACCTGCAGAGTCCCATCACAGAAATGTGGGCCCTGTCTTTCACTTCAACACAAAATTGCTCCGAACTTTTCACCCCCACGCTTTAATTTGACGGCCTCCTGTCTTGTCTGCTTTCATAAAAAAAAAACTATTTTCTTTCACGGCTTTTTTTTTGTCCTCCAGCAATCGGGATCAATTTTCTCAAAGGCAGTGCGGCTCTCTAGCTCTGCAGTCTGCCTCGGGAGGTAATTATTGCTCGTGGCTCGCCTTAAACTTGCGAACAGCGCGCACGGAACTGTGGAGTCGCAGTCGACTTGTTTCTGTTTTGACTCTCCGCGTCAATCTCGCCTAGACACATCAAACACTGCTCTGCGCGAGCTGCCTACGAGGCTGCGCTGCATTCTGCCACGGAACCCTTCAGAGGTTCTTCATTGGTAGCTCAACCAAGTGGAAGGGGCTCGACAAGAGAGAGAGAGAGAGAGCTCCAGAGAGCTCCTCTAGACCGTATTTGGCCTATTTTTCCACGCTGGCCAGGCGTCTTGGAAGAGGGGGGAGGACCCACACTCTACCCCACCACGTGCGGACCTGCCGATTGACGACCTGGTCACGCAAAGGTGGCCGTCGTGAAATGATCTTCTTGAAGATTTCCATTTGGGGAAAACTCGAAAATTGCAAAATAAATCTTGATTTTAAGCTTCCGTGACTGCAGGAATCCATAACAGACAACGAGACAAGAAGGCTCACATGATCGAGCCTCTCACCTTTCTGAAGAGATGCCGATTTTATTTCTACCCACGTGACTTTACCGAAAGAACCGAAGAGTATGCAAAAAAATGTCAACCCTTACGCATCAACATCGAATGCGACGCTGTGTTCGTGTGGCGACGGTGTTCATCACGAACAGGGCATTGGACGTCATTCCCTTGTCACAGCGTACGGGCTCTGTCTGCCGGCGACGCTCTTCGCGAGGAGACTCCAAAACGTCTTGCGCCTCCCCTATCCGCGCAGCGGCGCCTTCATGAGTTGAAGCGAGCCAGTGTGAGCGCGGCACGGCTTCTGATTTATCTCTGCGGTGTCACTCGGACCCCGTGGAGAGACCGCGTCGGGTTCCAGCGTCTCGCCAGTGAAACAAATTTCGTCGGTAAAGCGCCCACGTGGTGACCGGCGAGACGGAGAAGCTCGCTTCACATCGCCGCGCCTGCGAGGACGGGCGTCTTCACGTTCGTCGTGCGTCGTCGAACACGAGTGGAATGGCACGAAAGCGAGGCGTTGAATTTCACGCGCGGTGCTGCTTTTGAAGAGCCAAACGCCTACGCGTACCGCGGGTATGGGCCCACCTTGTCAGAAACTAACGGCGATGAGCCTCAGGGAGTCTCGTCTTCTTGTGTGCGGTTCAGCACGTTCTTGTTTTGGGGGCGCCGCAGTTGCGAGATGTTTACTACCTCGCCTGGTATACAAGAGGTTGTGGGTCTGATCCCGACCCTGACGCCTGTGTTTTTGAAGTTTGCGTGTCTCTCTCCCCGTGGTCCCGTGGAATTATCTCCGGGTCCTCCGGTTTCTCCCTCCACATTTAGAATCAACATGCGTTCATAGAATGTGGCTGCTATATATTTCCACGTGATAAGCCACTTTGTTTAGCTGTCATTTGTGGCCAGGTCGCCTCTGAAAAACGGGCCATGCAGATCAGTGGACCTTACCTGGTAAAATAACAAAGAGTTGATTTTGTTCGTAACTCAATAGGAACCACGAAGACCATGGACTTCTGCGTAGCCTTCACGATGACGGAAATGAGACGTGGACGTGACATCACGCTTGAATAGCCACTTTATTCATCTTACGTTTTATGTAACGCAGCCTGTGTTTGGTTACTGCACTCAATGTGATTTTCAATACCATGTCGTTTCTTGTAAAAAAAAAAAGAAAACGATGTCCAGCAAATGAAATAAAATCGAGATGTACAAAAATTGCATGTAGGGAAATACAAGCGTGATGCCGCTTTAAATGAAGGTTTTAGAGTCCTATATTAACATACTATGTCATATTTGCCGTTGTATATTCACTGCTGGATAAAGGCTTTCTCCAATATAATTTTAATATGTTACTGTATATGATCTTCCATTTGTCTCCACATAAACAAGCCAGACTTTGCCGATGAGACCCAGGAGATCGAAACTCGTCCAGTTTGCTTGCATAACCGTGCTGATCTGGAAAGCCATTCGGGTGAAGGACTAAAACGCGTGTTGACACGGAGATAGAGAGGTGACGTTCTGCTCACGTTGGCTTTTATCCACAATTCTCAACGGAAATGGACTATTATATTTTGCTTTTACCGTTTATTATCCCACCAAATTAGAAGTTTCATTTATCTACAAATGAGAAGAGTGATAGAAAGCAAATGACAATGAAGGTTAGACCAATTTAAATGACGAAAAAATAAAACCTAATCACGTGGAAAAGACGCATGTTTTTCGGCGTGCTTGTGTATTACAATTGAATACGCACCATGCATATTACCCCAATCTATAACTTCCCAAGTAATAAACTAAATCATGCTTCGTCCAGTATCTCCACGTAGCAATTTCTATTAGCGTGTCATCCTTAAGCGCTCCACACTTGGTGAGGAGACATGGCACTTTGCATTAAACACACCCACGTCTTCAAACTCCGTTTCGCAGTGGTACACAAGAATTGTAAAAAAAAACTCAACACATTTATCAATGTGGTATGTCTCTGTATGTTGAACTTCTTTCGCACCGTACGTAGCCAACTTTGCTAATCGGAGGTGCAGGATGGAAGGGGAACAAAAGAAACACAAAAACACTGCCTTAAAAGGAAACATATATTTTTCCACATTTCGAGGATGACCGTGCCAGTGAATCAACCAACTCCTCCAATACACGCGCGCCACACAGCAAGAACGCACTCTCCCCAACCTAAACTGTTTACTTCACCGCAGCGTAAATGGTCTTTTAAGCTTTAAGCCAATTTCTGCCCCAAGTGCAGAGGCCCAATGTTTGGATGAGCCGGGAGTGGCGGCGTTGAGGTCAATCACTCAGGGCCCCCGCCAAGAGAGCGACTCGTGGCAAAGAGGGCTTCAGGCCACGCCAGGCGTCGTCACCCCCACCCCACCTCTCCCGGCGAGCAGGCTGGGATCAGAAAGGCCACTCCTCCTGACAGACGGCCCGGATCGCCTCTCCTGGTGGAAAATCCACTCACGCCTCCTCCATCATCCTACGATGGAGGGCTCTCGTGGCCAATGCACACACGAAAAAAAAAACATCTGAAAACCCACCGCAGTCTGTACCCCCTGCTTGTTGACGGAAATTGCAGATGTTCTTCGTCCTTTAAGAGTTGAACTGTCCTCCTGGCTGAATGGGCGCTGGCCAGCGTGGTGAAGCATGGTAAACATAAAACTAAAAAGTCAACATCAAAACCCATAACTGGCATGGCGACAGGGAGGCCTTCAACCACTGGTGTACTCAGAGAATGACTGGAGTTTATTATTTTTTTATGGAAAACTTTACCCTTGAGCCTGAAAACTCACCCTTGGACAGATTACACTGAACGTAAGCAGAGAGTTCGACTTTCTGAAATGTATAATATAAAACAGGTTTTCCAATTCGAGTGAAACACAAATAACCGTTTTGATCTCTTGAACATGTATCATGATATGCAACATCGAATGAAGACTCATTAATTTCGAGAATATTTTACAACCTTTACCATGGCCACATAAGCTACGTTATCCACAGTTGTGGGGATGTTGTAAGCTGTATGGACAAGCGCTTCATAGGTCATCGGATTCCTCCAGGACAAAATAAAGATTCTGACTGTCATTGTGACGTGTTCACATCCCGATCCTGCCTCCCCATCCAACCAGCAATTCCCTCGTCACAATTCAATCAGTGTGTTCTCTCTCACTCGTGGATCTCCCTTGTCCTATGGCTTGTTTTGCTGTGCCTCATTCCTTCCATTAGCCTAAAGATATTGAGTGCACGCCTCCATGTAGACTGAAGAATCAAGTGATGTTTACATGCCTCCTGTTTGAGAGTTGGGCCGTGAGGTTAGAGCACACACACCACGTGACCCAACGGAATGGGCGTCTATCATCCACTTCATTGTCCAGGCAGAGCGCTCAGACGGCGAGATGTTAACTACCTCGCCTGGTGTACAGGAGGTCGTGGGTTGGATCCAGACCCTGAAGCCTGCTGCATATTTGGAGTTTGTATTTTATATCTCCCCGTGGTCACGTGGATTTTTCTCCAGGTCCTCCAGTTTATCCCCCACATTTAAACACATGTGCTCAGGATATTTGGCTGCTATAAATATCCACGTGATAAGCAACTTCGTTCAGCTCTCAGTTGTGGCCAGGTCGCTTCTGAAAAAAGAGCTATATAGCTCAGTGGGCCTTACCTGGTCAAATTAACTTGTTTATATTTATTTAAAAAAACTGAGGGGTGGAGGCTGGGCTTGAACCGTTGACCCTTGTAAACTGCCATGCAGGTAATCCCATTGATCACCGAGTCATTCAGCTGCTCAGCAGGAGGAGGTAAATCACGGCGATGTTTTCGTGGTGGCTCACTGGTCGCTTTCCTACTTTACCCGAGCAGGTGATATTAATGGTCATACCAGAGGTCAAAATCGCGTTTGAACGTTCAAACATTTAGCGGTGCTTTTTCCGTAGGCGGTCGTTACCCAGCGGTGGACATTTCACATTTCTCTGCTGAGAACCAGCCTCTCCACAGGACAGCCACTCATGACTTTTCACGAAGTAGCACATTATTGTGAGTACGGTATCCCATTAATACGATTGGCTGAGCCCAACTCCAATAATGACTTTAAACTCACAGCCTCCCAGCCGTTTGACACATGATCTATCACAGAGATAAGGGTACTCTCAACGCTGATAGCGCGGGCGTGTTGGTAATGAGGACACCACGCACTTATTGCCTTGCTGTAGCTCTAGCAAGAGGCTGGGGAATGTAAATATATATAAATATATATACATACACAGAAGAGGATTGTCGCTTTGCCATGCAGCTGAACCATGTCAGGGCAGCGCTTTTTTTTTTCAAACGTCAAATGCTCCGTGCCGTTGCTTCACTCCACTCGGCGTGACGTGTGGCCCCCGCAGAGACACGAACCCACGAGATTGGGCGGCTTTCTGCTTGGATAGAAAGCTGCCCCCGGAGTTGACTCCAACGATGTCCACCACGGCATCCTGAAACCGCGTCCCCCCCTCACCCCCCCGGGACCGTTCTCCAAAAAACAGCTCCGTGTTTGTATCGGCTAACAGTTTGTGAACGCGATAAAATGTCAAAACAGAAATACGCGTTAAGTGCACGCCTCTCTATACTTATCCCCCCCCCCCCCCCCAATGAATCAGATCTGTGGCATGATCAGAAACGCAACTGCAGTGCGGTTATGAGAAAATCGCTGAACCATATATATTTATATATATACTCCTTATGTTGACTAGATTGAAAACTCATTTCTTTAGGAACCACTTTTTGCGTTTAGTTTGCTGTCCCTCCTCCACACCTCCGATTAGCGCGGTTGGCTACGCACGGCGCGAAAGAAGCCCAACAGACACACATACACACGCAAGTCAAATTAAGTGAAGGATTTAAGCTTAATTGTGGAGATGCATCAAGTATTGGCATGCTATACGTGGTGTGCCCACGCTGCAACGTTCACAGGCAAGTTCACAGCACCGTGGCTGCTGATATCATCGACGTGTATCTCTACCAGAGTCAATTAATGGATCAGTTTGAAAACGACAGGAGGGAAAGAATTGTCAACTGAGCCATCAGCTGACACCAACAGATGACAGACGCTTGCTCAAGCGGTGCATTCTTTACATGTTTTTGCTGGAACCAATCCCGAGAGAGAGATAGAAACGAACATTAGTAAAGTAGCCTGCGCCCTAATGGAATGGGTGTTCAATTTTTCTCGGGGAGAAGAAGAAAAAAATTAATGCCCTTGGCTCAGAGCTCATTGCATCATGTGGATATGTCTCACATTACGAGCTTAGCAGAAGAATTTTGCCGCTCAGCGTGCTGCAAAGATTGAGACGATCGAAGCGACAGGAGATTGGCGCTGACTGACAAGATAACGAGGGACAGCGATGTGGAATACTGCACCACGGCGCTCGCAGTTGACCGCCGCGGAGAAAGCGACGTGAAACAAACCGCGTCGCCGCCGCCGTGGACGGAGAAGGAAATCGGAGAGTTTAATGTACCCCGCAAAAAGGTGCACGCGCAATTCCTCGTAGATAACGTCCCCGCTGTGGACCTCCGGTTATACGACGCCAGACAAATGACAATTTCCAAAGCGACCTGGCGAACACGCGTTGCATGGGGCTCTGTGCTGAGCGAACTGGGCTCGCTCTTCGGTCCACTTTGTCCAAACAAATTACCGTGTGCTATTCCATCCGCCAATTCATTCTCTGCGGTGATTAGCAAAGTTTAAGAAAGAACGATAGCGCTGTTCAGGAGGACTTCACCTGCCTGTCAAACCCAACTCTGCACCGCGCGACGTTTCCGTCTGGAAGGTAATGAGTCAGAACGTGTATTGCTTAAGCACGAAAGTATATTTTGTGCGTGTATTAAAGGCATAGTCCGGTATGAATTCTTAAATGGAGCACCAAGACAGTAATCTTTGTGAAAACACACGGGGCAATTGCTCGTGGCCTCAAAGCAGAACCCAAGAAGGCAAAACCCCATACACGTGCTTGCATTGTTTCATCATCATCATCCTCACAGCTTCCATGTGTAAATACGGATTCTGGCCCAGAGTACAGGAAATCGCCATGCCGAAGAGTTCTATATCATTATACACTGTCTGAGCAGATTGTGGGTAACAATCTAATTTAAAAAATTGCTGAAAAATTCCGTTTTTTTTCTCACGTATTTTTTTTACATGTAAAGTCCACCAGGATATAAAAAGAAACCTTCTGCAACGATGAAAACGTTCTTTTTTCAGAAGCGTTTGTTTAAGCAGCAAAAACCCTGGGGCCGGTTTCAACTTCGAGTCTCATCAGCAGGGCGTGGCTCGCTAAACAAACGCCGCTGGGTCTGCCAGAGGGCTTCACGACGAACGCCCCTGCGAGGGCACGAGGTGGGGACTTTGAGTGCCTGGCTCTCATTCGCTCGTGCGGGGTGCACTTTGCCGCGGCAACAATGCTGGGACCTCATGTTCGACTGGCCAAACATCACGACTTCAACAAACAACAAAAACAAACCAACAAAAGTACAAACCTTCGCACCCTTTTTAGGTTTGAGCAAAAATATTTGGTGTGTACAATCTTAAAGAAGCTTCCACGGGATTTAGTGCTTATATGCTTTATTTATTTTTCTTTATAGTAGTGACTCGCTTACCTTCCCCATACTTTGCACTCCAATCGGTTGGCGTGGTTTCTTGCTGTAAGTTTGTGACCCGCCCCTTACTGGACATCTGGTGAAAAAGAGCTTCATAGCTCATCGGATTCCTCCTCCTGTCTTAACGACGATGATGATGATGATAACAATGAGTGTCGTTGACAGTGTGTTTGTTGAGGGCACCAACAGGCGTTTTGCATCAGGCCCGGTCGTCTCGTGTCTCGGCTTCCACGAAGTTGCCAGCGATTCATTTTGGGCCTCGATCGTGGGCTGGTTGGGTGATTTTATTTTGCGCTGGCAAAAAAAGAATTCTGACTGCGTTCTCGTCACACAAACAGCTGCAACCCAACTGGCGGTAATGAGTAAACTCAGGCCTGGTGACCAACCGCCAGTGAGTAAGGATGGGCCCATGGGAATGGCACTCAGGGACGGGTCAAGCCCTTCCGTGGGTGTCACACCAAGCATTCTTCATCTTAGTCACCCGCAGTGAACCTCCATCGTTGTCAAAGTAGACCGCAGAAGATGCGGGCAATGCACGTTGAACTTCTTTCGCACCATACGTAGCCAACCGTGCTCGTTGGAGGTACGGGAGAAGAACAACAGACTGAACACACGAGAACAACTGTTCTAGAAAAATGAGTTTTCAATCTGGAAGATTTAAAAGTGCATAGCCCTAGTGGCTTCCCAAACATCGTAAAGAAGAGTGTTCCAGACGGCCGCAGGAGCGCATCTCAAAGTGCACAATGCAGTGACACTCGTATTCAACACTACAATTCAACCATTCAATTGCCTTTGAAAAATATCAGAGCACACTACAACGAGTTTTTTTGTATTCCTTTAAAGACGAGAATGTCTCTTGACATCGCGCGATCGAGTCAGGGCAACACATTCTAGGCGAGAGGCGAGAAACTATGTTGTTGTTTACTTACGTGTGACAAGTAACATCACTCACATTGCCAGCCAAATCTGTTAGCCATGCCGGAAAGCCGGCTCACAATCCTATTATCCGGCTTGTCCTGTTATCCACAAAATTGTAAGCAAGCAGAAGTTCTAAGCAACTGGCAAATATAGTGATACATGTACCCAGATGCAGAGCACGAAGACTGCAGGATATTGGTATGACACATCACGCATATGGTGCTGTGTGGTATGCCTTGTCTACCAGGAGACTTCCCGTATCTTACCGTATTGTGACTCACAGGAACTCATTGTTGCATGCCAAGATTTGTAATGCCTTTGTCATTCGGACAGAATTCCAGTTTTATGATAGTAAGCGTCGTTAAGTACTGTCATTTCTTAAACCTCCTCGAATACACAGCATCGATCAGTTTAGCACGTAGGCTTTCGCGACCAATATCATCCATAATGCAGGTTTTTTTGGGTTAGATCGCGTAAATACAAATGGGTCGTTAAACCCGCACCACCCGACATGGCTAATTAGTGAAGGTTTGTCACGTGAACAGAACGTGGCCAATTCGTCACGAGTACAGCACACCGGTGTGTTGGAGAGCCAAGCCACAACATTTAGAATCCGAGTACGAAGTTTCGCCAGTAATTACAACTAGCTTCATCAGGCGACAGCCAGATTTGTGGAAAAATCCTCCTCCGTTTTTCGTAGAGAACTACATCCACTGAGAGTGCTGGGAGAGTAGCGGCACGTGTCATGCCATATACACATCGCGATCCAGTGTGTATCACACCTTGTGTACTTTAACAAAAACTTAAACTATACATTTTTATTTTTTAAACGATCAACTATTTCTATTTGTCCAGGTAAGGCCCATTGAGCTATACAGTATATCTCTTTTTCAGAAGCGACCTGGTCACAAATGATAGCTCAACGAAGTGGCTTATCACCATGTGGAAATGTATTGGAGGCAAATACTCTAAACGCACGTTGATTCTAAACGTGGAGGGGGAAACCGGAGGACTCAGAGAAAAATGCGCGGACAGGACACGCAAACTCCAAATACACAGCAGCAGGCGTCAGTGTTGGGATCGAACCCACGACCTCCTGAATTCCAGGCGAGGCAGTTAACATCTCGCCACGGTGACGAAATCAACCTCCTCTGCTTTGCAATATCACAAATCGCAGGGAACTGGATCGCGCTACCCACACCTTGCCGCGAGTGAGACCTCAGCCTACTGCGTTTTGCTCTCAACGTGTTGCACATTTGGAGTAACACATCCATCGGATGGCCTCATTATCTGAGATATTGTTAATAACCTAAAGCCCAAGTAAGCTGCGATACCCTCACATTATATTGATCTGGTTGCCCTGCACGAGCTGGAGGAGGAGGCGGTCACGTGGCTATCTGGCGATGTGGGAAGACGTCCACTCACATTTAACATCGACGTACAAATGTATTAATTTAATGATGTATTTAGCTTGTGTATCTGGTGCTCCAACTGTGTAAAAGTCACGTGTAGAAGCGTTCGCAAAACAAATAAATTATATTGATCTCATCTTATCCACATCTTGCTGACCGGCCCCTATTGGACATCTGTAAAAATGAGCTTCATAGCTCATCGGATTCCTCCAGGATAAATAAAGATTCTGATTTGCAAAAAAAAAAATGCAAACCAATGTTGTTGTATTCTTGGTTCTTTCGGTAAAGTCACGTAGAAGGGAAATAATAAAATAATACAAATGTAAAACAATAAAATTCTCACGACGTTTCGACTGTAACACAAGCAATCATCATCAGGTGTGAAATCCACAGCAAGAAATTTTGAAAAAAGGGGTCATCACCTTTTTTAAAATTTTCAAAAACGTGACTTTACCGAAATAACCAAGAATATGAATCCCTGTAGTCACGAAAGCTTTAAATCAAAATTCAATGTTGTTGGATTTTGTCAGTATTGCTAAATGATACGAAAATGTCAAAGGAGCACCTGTGATTGCCTGCTCACTCTATTGTTGGTGGAAGGGCCTTACCAAAGGGAGCATGACCCCTCTAGACAGTATTTGGCCTCCTCTTCCACACTGGCTGAATTTTACCACTGTTTGTATTTCTGCAACGTACCCTTGTTAATTACGTGTGCTTAGAGATTGCCTACTGCGTATGGACATCTTCGATCTCCACGTGCTAATGATGATTCATGGCAACAATAATAACAACTAGTGTTTCAAATTCGATACAAGGAAGGGGGAATAGCAGTTTGCGCGCAGAAGAACGCATCGTAGAAGCATCCAGAAGGCTGTTGTTGTACAGTTTCTCAAACATCTGCCAAAAATATACCTGCCAACGGAGTGAATTTACGTGGTCTCTTCACAGGGGCTTTAGTTGGGGGGGAAGGAAGAGGTTGGAAGTGGTGGGGGGGGGGGGGGATTCGGAGAAATATGTGAAAACGCCTTTTTTTTCAAAGCGCTGCGATTGGTTTTCACAGCGAGGGAGCAAAGCAGAGAGCTTCTCCTGGCCGAGACTTCACTGCAAACAAACAGCCGTGAGCCGAGGCGCGTGCGGGGGGGGGGGACCGACGCTGCTCGCATCGCCCACAGCGATGCCCACGTGCCGCTGAGACGTATCCCCAATTCTGCGTCACAGGTATCTGGGCGTTTTGATCATTTACATGTTTTGTTTCGGTAATGCTGCAAAGTCCTGTGCTGATGCCAGAAATGAAATAAGTACATATATATAAACATAAATTAATAAAGACTACTTAAGGGAGAATAACTCTGGGATTAAACAATTATGCTGTCCTGTTAATTTGGCAGGCTTTGCTTGCATAGCCACAAGGATGTTTATATGATCAAAGTTTGAAATGAATATATTTACAGTATTTTAAACATAATTAGCATTACACAAATTAATAAGGCACTCGCCACGAATATCAATATTACAATACTTGCTCAAATAATGTCTGTTAATCATGGATAATCGTGGATAATCGTGGATAATCTTGGATTATTGGAGGCAGTTACTTTTTACTCAAGGAAGTGAACTTCCTTGATATTCCCAAAATTAAAGGCCAATTTAAATTAAAATGACACAAAAACTGTAATTGCAATGTGAGTGCATTTTTTTAAAACCACGTTTAATATTAAGAAAAAATCTGGCATCAAATGTTGAGATCACATTTGACGGAATTGGTGATTGCCAGGCGAAATCACATGCTTCGCTCCGGAGGATTTTAGGCCTCACAAACAAATCGCCAGACGTGTTAAATTGTAGCGTAAAATTGCCTACGTGTTACATTGTAGCGTAGCATTGCCTGTTAAATTTCCAGAGTTCAATCATTCAAAAGTTATTTCATGAAATCATCAGGCCGAATGACTCGTACGGCATTCGCACACGTATACAGGATGCACGTATAAACACACGCAATACAGACAAAAATCCCCCATAAAGGCGTTACAGACTGCTGGGGCAAGTGCTGTTAGCGAGCACCTATGAAGGTTGTCACAGCACACCAGGGGGTGGGTGACCAGCACCACGCTCGACCGCCTTTGTCTGCCTCGTGGCCGTATATTTACACATTGCACCAGGCACTCATTTGAGACTGAGTCGACCTAGGGGAGGGCCCAGGACGGGTTCAGATAATCGTCGCCGGTGTTGGCCGTGGACTTGAATCGAGCTCGGGTCGCCGGGTTGGTGGCGCAGCGTCGCGCCAACCGCTGCACTCCCGTTCGGGGTCACGTGAGGTGGTTGAGAAACCACGTGCACGGCGGTGGCGAAGTGAGCCGCTCGCGAAACCGCCGCGAAGGGCACGGAGACTTCTGTTGGGGAGAGGCGGGCGCCAATCCACCCGCCCCACGCAGTGCTCCGAGCGGCCTCGGCTATGAGACCACACTACGAGTCCACACTACGAGACCACACTCCGAGACCACACTACGAGACCACACTACGAGTCCACACTACGAGACCACACTCTGAGACCACACTACGAGTCCACACTCCGAGACCACACTACGAGTACCACACTACGAGTCCACACTACGAGCCCACACTCCGAGACCACACTCTGAGACCACACTACGAGTCCACACTACGAGACCACACTACGAGTCCACACTACGAGCCCACACTCCGAGACCACACTCTGAGACCACACTACGAGTCCACACTACGAGACCACACTCCACACTACGAGCCCACACTACGAGACCACACTACGAGTCCACATTACGAGACCACACTCTGAGACCACACTACGAGTCCACACTACGAGACCACACTACGAGATCACACTACGAGTCCACACTACGAGTCCACACTACGAGACCACACTACGAGTCCACACTACGAGTCCACACTCTGAGACCACACTACGAGTCCACACTACGAGACCACACTACGAGTCCACACTACGAGTCCACACTACGAGACCACACTCCGAGACCACACTACGAGACCACACTCTGAGACCACACTCCGAGTCCACACTCCGAGTCCACACTACGAGACCACACTACGAGTCCACACTACGAGTCCACACTACGAGACCACACTCTGAGACCACACTACGAGTCCACACTACGAGACCACACTACGAGTCCACACTACGAGTCCACACTACGAGACCACACTACGAGTCCACACTACGAGTCCACACTACGAGACCACACTCCGAGTCCACACTACGAGACCACACTACGAGTCCACACTACGAGTCCACACTACGAGACCACACTCTGAGACCACACTACGAGTCCACACTACGAGACCACACTACGAGTCCACACTACGAGTCCACACTACGAGTCCACACTACGAGACCACACTACGAGTCCACACTACGAGTCCACACTACGAGTCCACACTACGAGTCCACACTACGAGACCACACTCCGAGTCCACACTACGAGACCACACTACGAGTCCACACTACGAGTCCACACTACGAGACCACACTCTGAGACCACACTACGAGTCCACACTACGAGACCACACTACGAGTCCACACTACGAGTCCACACTACGAGACCACACTACGAGTCCACACTACGAGTCCACACTACGAGTCCACACTACGAGACCACACTACGAGTCCACACTACGAGTCCACACTACGAGTCCACACTACGAGACCACACTACGAGACCACACGGGAAGCCACCCAGCGAGAGGGCAAGCCGGAGCTTTCCCCTGTCGCGGTCCACTTAGGAGCCCGTGAACGTGCGGCGAGGGGGTTCGCCAGTCAGTTTGTCCCACGTGCCCTAACAGCCCAAGCAATACGATTCAGCTTGCGTAAAAGCACACGTGTTTGCGTTATTAAACACATGCTTAAATAAAGATACAGTGTACGGATTACCTCTAACATACGTAACCAACCAATACTGTAGTTCCCAGTTCTTAGCCACGCCGTCGTAGGAAACTAAAAATCGCACGAATGTTCTTGTTACGCAACAATAATAATATTTGGGATGCCTCTCCAGAGGGTCTTGCTTGGTATGTTTAGTCAAAAAGATGTTTTGCATATCGGCAGTGAACTGAGTGTTATAATAATTATGTCATCCTTAAGAGGCTTTCCCGCGTAAACAAGTCTATTAATCATGATATTTCGCAAGAAGGGTTTTCATGCTGTTGGAAAACAAGTTAAACACACAATCCCCACTTGAGAATCAAACCCGGGCTTTGTACTTCCACAGGAGGTGCCTCCCAGCATCGCCTTGAGGGAGTGCGCTAAGCTGATCAGCCGATGAGGACGTGACCAAATCTTGATCAGGTCACGTTCCAATCTACGCCGCGGATGGCCCGATAATCCGATCGACTTCTGATCCAAACCAAACGCACGGCTCTTACAACTACTAAACTTAAAAACGGAGTTTTTTTATTTTACTGGGTAAGGTCCACTGAGCTATGAAGCTCTTTTTCAGACGCTAGCTGGCTATCACAAATGACCGCTCAACGAAGTGGCTTATCGTCACGTGGACATTTACAGCAGCCGCATGTTCGACGTGCACGTTGATTCTAAATGTGGAGGTAACAACCGGAGGACTCGGAGAATAACCCACGCGACCACGTGGGGAGAGGCACTCAAACTCCAAATGTACAGCAGGCGTCAGGATCGGGATTGAACCCGCGACCTCCTGCATACCAGGCGAGGTAGTTAACATCTCACCACCACGGCACCCAAAGGTAAAGGTGCATCCCTGCAATCGCTCGCTCACTCCCGGAGAGGTGGACGGGCCTCAACCGGAGGGAGCTCTGGAGAACCCCTTGCAGAGAGTACTTGGCCTGCTCTTCCACACTCCTCGAACGTCTTGGAAAAGGTGGGAGCACCCACGATTTCGCCCCCACCGCTCGCGAGCAGCCGACCGACGACCTTGTGTGACCCATTCATACCGCTGCACAGAGGTGGCCGAATTTAGGAACGTTTCCGCCGCCGTTGTGTCCACTGCCGCACGTGGAGATCGAACCGGTGACCTCTGGACGGCACGTGCGGTGTAATATCCATTAACACCACAGCACGGCCAATAAAAATACGTTAATCGTCAGAATGTACAATGGACACGTACATATGTTGGCAGTTTGTGGCTGCCGTGGCACGTCTGCAATCCGGCAAATTAGAAGCAGGGCTGGCGGATCATGGAAAAGTATGAGACACCAACTTAGAATTTGAAGGCTGCAAAAATCCCAATCGTGTTCGGAGGCTGACTCAGACCATCGCCTCTCCAGGGGCGACAAATTGAGCACCACTCTGTGAGATGAAACAACAGTGGTCCATCGACACAGCGACCCCCACCGCTTCTACTACCACTGGCTCAGGGCTTCCAAACGGGGATTAGCACTGCCCAGCTGCAATGTCAGCATCGAGATATTAGCTACGTGACTTCTATATACACGATGATACTTGGAAAACCTTAAACATTTTCTTCCACATACAAGGACAATGATCCTCGCATACACATGGGCGGCTGAGGTAAGTGCTGTTCGTGAGCACATACTAAGGCCCCCGCGGTGCAGGAGGTGGTCACGTGGCCAACGTGCGTCTCTGCCGGGCAAGTTGTTGACACCCCGCGCCAGGTGCTCGTTTGAGGCATCCTCATCAGGCAGGCCGCAGGTGTTCACTGCACATGCCGTCATTGGTTTCCACTCTCCTCTTGTCTTGTGCCTATGTGCTCAGGTGGTGGCACCAATCTCGTCGTCATGTTTCCGAATAACAACAACACTTTTCATTTTCGTGTTGTTGTCCATCCGACAATGTGTCCAGACAGTGCCAGTTTCCTTCTCACCACTGCCTGCATCGTCAGGTCGTCTTCTTCTGTGCTCAACCCTGTTCCTCATTCTACGTTGGTCGCTCTTTGGGTCAAGTTTAGATGCAAAAGTACCGTTCTATAGCAGCACAGCATCGGGGATAAACACCTCTCCACCGTGACTTCATCTCCACAGAGCGCACCTCCTAGCTGGAAGCGAGTGCTGACGTTTCCCATCTCGCTCGAATTGTCCCTGGTCACCTTGCGTGGGACCCCCTCACTTCCTTCGGCCGCGTTCAGCGGCAGGCGAACCACGCAGGTGGGAGCGACGTCGGCTCAGCTGCTGCCAAAAACGATGACACGAGGGCAACGAGCGCAAGGCCGGTTGAAGGTCTTCGTGCATTCTTTCTATAAAATATCTACGCTAAATCACTGAGGGGTGGGGGTTGTCTGCATCGACTTGTGGAGCAGATGGCAGCTGCAGTTTCTAAAAAACTCATTCCCTGCGAGGATTTTAGTTGTTTTTTTAACAATGAGAAAAATGCATTTGCGACCCCAGCGCAAACAGCCCGTTCTGATATTAGCACTGCGTTTCGCTCTCAACCCCAACACAAACAGCCTGTTCTGATATTAGCACTGCGTTTTGCTCTCAACCCCAACACAAACAGCCCGTTCTGATATTAGCACTGCGTTTCGCTCTCAACCCCAACACAAACAGCCTGTTCTGATATTAGCACTGCGTTTTGCTCTCAACCCCAACACAAACAGCCTGTTCTGATATTAGCACTGCGTTTCGCTCTCGACCCCAACACAAACAGCCTGTTCTGATATTAGCACTGCGTTTCGCTCTCGACCCCAACAGAAACAGCCTGTTCTGATATTAGCACTGCGTTTCGCTCTCGACCCCAACAGAAACAGCCTGTGCTGATATTAGCACTGCGTTTTGCTTTCAACCCCAACACAAACAGCCTGTGCTGATATTAGCACTGCGTTTCGCTCTCGACCCCAACAGAAACAGCCTGTTCTGATATTAGCACTGCGTTTCACTCTCAACCCCAACACAAACAGCCTGTTCTGATATTAGCACTGCGTTTCGCTCTCGACCCCAACACAAACAGCCTGTTCTGATATTAGCACTGCGTTTCGCTCTCGACCCCAACGCAAACAGCCCGTCCTGATATTAGCACTGCGTTTCGCTCTCGACCCCAACACAAACAGCCCGTTCTGATATTAGCACTGCGTTTTGCTCTCAACCCCAACACAAACAGCCCGTTCTGATATTAGCACTGCGTTTCGCTCTCGACCCCAACACAAACAGCCCGTTCTGATATTAGCACTGCGTTTCGCTCTCGACCCCAACACAAACAGCCCGTTCTGATATTAGCACTGCGTTTCGCTCTCGACCCCAACACAAACAGCCTGTTCTGATATTAGCACTGCGTTTCGCTCTCGACCCCAAAACAAACAGCATGTTCTGATATTAGCACTGCGTTTCACTCTCGACCCCAACAGAAACAGCCTGTTCTGATATTAGCACTGCGTTTACCTCTCGACCCCAACACAAACAGCCTGTTCTGATATTAGCACTGCGTTTTGCTCTAGACCCCAACACAAACAGCCTGTTCTGATATTAGCACTGCGTTTTGCTCTGGAATGAAGCGATATTGGTTTTTCACCGTTGGACCACGACCTACAATAACACACGGGGTGGTGCGCACGTGTTGGCCGCTTGTGCAAATGAAACTGCAGCAACTGGAGCAGTGGGGAATGAGAGTGGGGAATGAGAAAGCGAATGGATAAACGGCATCTGTACGACGTGTCCCTGCTGTATGGTTATTGTAACGAAAAAAATGCATCTGTAATGTCATGTCATTAATTGGCATACAACCGCCTGAATGAGTTAAGCTTCGTCTGCTGTGTGGACACTTTATACAATCACGCTACAACTCTGAGTAAATACTTCTTTTTTCACACACTATTTGGTGATTCTGCATTTGCAGTGGTGCTACACATTCGTCAATAACACCGTGGCCTTCAAAAAAAGTCAATGAGAGCGGACGTTTCGGGCAATGGACCTTCTCCACGGCGCAAAGAGCGTTGTTTTGTCTGCGTGTTATCTTTGCTTTATTTTCTGCTCAACCTCGAAGAAACGGAATGGGGCTCGGTCGCGCTAGAATGCCACGATTCAACACAGTACGTACAATCCGTGATCTGGTCCCGTCTGTAAAAGATGTGGTTCCAGACATACAGTACCCTGGCGTCTACAAACTAAGTTGCCTCTGTGGTAGCAGTTACATTGGAGAAACCAAACGACATGTCTCGGACCGCATCCGTGAACATAAAGCAGACCTGAAACACGGTAGGACAAACACCTCAGCCGTGGCAGATCACTGTTACAATTCAGTGGGCTCACATGACATTGACTTCTCCAAGACAGAGGTTCTCTGCAAGCCATCTGGCTATCATGAGAGATTCGTTCATGAGGCGATCCACATATACAAACACAGAGACAATTTCAACCGAGAAGATGGATTCTGGCTTAGCAATCATTGGAAGGACGTAATAAACCATTTCGGATCTTAACTGATTGTGTTCACGTTTTACGGTGAATTTCAGACCGCGTTCCACTCACTGGCATGGTGCAGTGTGCAGAGTAATGTGTGGTGTCGTAATTGTATAGTAAATATATAGCAGTGTGATACACATTAGGGTGGGTAGAATAATACATAGTGTTATATTAAAATGGATAAGGCAGCAACTGCAGCAGCAGCAGCATCTGCAGCAGCAGCAGAAACTGCAGCAGCAGCAGAAACTGCAGCAGCAGCAACTGCAGCAGCAGCAGAAACTGCAGCAGCAGCAGTACCTGCAGCTCCCTTTGATGCTGTTAATCCTGCATAATGCACATGCATATGTAGTACTAATCACATTCCTGCATTTCCCATAACTATGCTAAATTCCTCTTCATATGCAAATTCCTTTGTCAAGGCGCCCAGCTTATATATATGCTCCAAGCTCGTGTGCTGTTTCATTCAGACTCTGTCGCCTCGACGGACCTGGTTTTCACCTGAGGACGGCTGCTTGCGTTGTGGCCGAAACGTCGTGAGAATAATTTTATTATGTTTTATTTTTATTATTGTATTACTTCTACGTGACTTTACCGAAAGAACCAAGAAGATCTCTCCCCCCCGCTCAAAAGCAGCGTCTCTGCTTCGTGCCCTGACAGCGCCGCACCGCGTGACGCACCACGTGACGCACCGCGTGACGCGACGTCGCTCGCAACGCTTTGGCGACGAGTGTGCCGAGCGGAGTGGTGAAGCATGCGGACAGACGTGAGACCAGCTTGTCCTCGCCCACACGGCGACACCGGGCGTTCACGCAGCCTATCTAAGTGCTCTTCACACAATCGATATTCTTTGAACGCTGCCCCCCCCCCCCCCCGTATGAAAAATAAAGTCTGCTGTTGCTTGAATAGATTTCAAAAAATATATTTTTTCAAGCGTGGCTTTAAATGGAGTTCCACCCATGACATCAATCAGCTGGCGTGAGTGTGTGCCGCGCGTGTGTTTGTAGGCAGCAGGGCAGGAATTTGTGCACAAGTCATTGATCCCAGCGCCTTAAGTTCAATTCCTCACCCGACAGTTGTATAACGTGCACTCCTAGATTCCATCAAAGTCAATCCCAATTCGACAATGAGCTTACAATCCCACTTGGTCTAGCGGCGGCATGGTCTAGTGGCCGCGCTTTTGCCGATTGTTGTTGGAGAGGTGCAAGGTTCGAATCCAGTGGCCGTCCTGGTTATTACTCCATAATAGAGTTTTTTTTTGGTTATGTCACGTAAATATGAATCTGTTGTTAAACCCGCCAATACCCCACAGCCAATTGGCGAAGTTTGTCACGTAAACAAGACATGCCAATTAGTTAGTTCAGCACACCGATGTGTTGGAGAGTAAACCCACAACGTTAACAATTCAAAAGTACACGAGTGATATAAAAATGTGAATGAGTTCACTCCTGTTCTGCTGCATGTTCTCTTTTAACAATAATACACTCGCTGTATGTAGTATGATAGTGGCGGATTTAATGATACATTTAAATTTACGGGAGCTTACCAAAAAAAAACCTTATATTATTGACAATATTAGTCGTGAAAGCCTACCACGTGTTATGCTGGTGATGACTGCACGTGTTATTAACCATAACACATCACGCCGCCTGCTTCACAGTGGACGGACGTTAAAGATCTCATGATGCAATGCAAAAGCGTCGTAGGCCATCGCGTGCCGGCGTGACGTTAAAACATTTGTTGAAGTTGAAAAACCAGCCGCGATTCGATTGGACAGAGCAGTTATCGCCCCCACTGCAACAACAAAAAACACAACTTGGCAGGAACCTCCTAAAAAATCGAGTAACGAGACTCAGCGAGTCTGTCCTGGATAAACAAGCGTCGTAACAACAACAATAATAATAGCAGCTTGCGATTTTTGCGAACCACATTTTAGCAGTCTCGGGCCCGTGGTGGAAAATTCCACATTTTGTATTGCGGCCGCCCAACATGTGTATCAACATGTCTACCAACATGTCTACCAACATGTGTATCAACATGTCTACCAACATGTCTATCAACATGTCTATCAACATGTCTACCAACATGTCTACCAACATGTCTATCAACATGTCTATGCAAGAACCCAACGTGGCCCTCCGCAGTAAGCAGAGCTCACTTGGAGCGGAGGCCCATTCGCCGTACCCACGCCGTGGCCTCGCGCCCCTGCAATTGTGAGCTGGGCACCTGCCCCCAAGACGCCGCCTCTTCCCGTCGATCGAGCCCTTCCCTCAGCAGTCTGCATCTTGTGGGACGAGTCGTCAGTGTTGGGGGAACAAAGCGATCGGGGGGCTGGGGGGCTGGGGGGCGGGGGGGCTATGCTGGCCCCACAAACCCCAAACGTGAAATCCTCCACCGCGTAGGTATCGCCGCCAGGAACTTACTCCGACAATCTGTGTCAACAGGTGCTTTCCCACCTGATGATGGACGCTTGCGTTGCGCCCGAAACGTCGTGATTTATTTTATTTGATACCAACTTGACTTTACCGAAAGAACCAACGAGTATGGATTCCTGCAGTCACGAAAGCTTCAAATCAAGATAGAAGGGAGATGTTAGCGTGCAAATGATGTTGCAGGGCCCCTTGTTCACCTGCTGCTGATTGAACGAGCAGGACCCCCGTGCGCAGGGGCTGCTCAGGGTGGGTTCGTCACGGCGGATGCCCAGGGCCGTGTTCAGATATCATGGCGCACCATCGAGGTGCATGATGTATCGAGTGTCCGTCGCATGCCAAGCTGATGTGTTTATTTAGCCCTTCAAATAATTCGAGATATGAGAAAATTAAGTGGCAAACCGACCTCAATGAGGTGAAATGGTTTTGTGGTGATTGGTGAATGAGCTCTAAGACATTTAGCTCGCTGCACTTAAAAAAAAAAATAAACCCGGATTGATCGCAGATGGCGGCTTGGATTCAAACGCGAGATTTCAGCAGCACTGGCTCTGCTCTGCGGCGCACGTGATCCACCCCCTCCCGGGAACGCGTTGCGTCTCTGCGTGTGCGTCTCTGCGTGTGCGTGGGGAGCGGTGGTGTAGCGGTTAGCGCGCTGTGCTGCGAGCCCCGCGACCCGAGTTCGATTCCCGCTGACGATTGTCTGAACCGGTCGTAGGCCTCCCCTAGGTCGACTCAGCCTCAAATTAGTACCTGGTACAGTGTGTAAACGTCACCACTGGGGAGACAAAGGCGGCCGGGCGTGGTGCTGGCCACCCACCCCCTCGTGTGCCGTGCCAGGCTTCATAGGTGCTCGTCAACAACACTTGCCCCAACAGTTTGTTAAGGCTACACGGGGGGTCTTTGTCTTTTGTGTACGCACATCTGCGCGTGCGTACACGCGCGTGTGTGTGGGTGTATTCACGCGTAACACAAATAACGTGTTTGCCACCACAATGCCACAATACTGAAAGAAAACATTCACACGTGGTGAGGGATTGGCACTCAGTTGGGGGGGGGGGGGTGTGCGGGAAGCGGCCAGGTAGCTTAGCAGGCTCAGGGGGCTAATGCCCCCCTAGAGCCAGTGTCAGGGTGCTAAGCCACAAGCAATGAGAGCCCAGCTTCAAGCCCCAGGTGCCCACTTAAAGTCAAACAATTGGCCACGTGCGCTGCCTAATTTCGCACTGTCTCAGTCCACGCATCGGCCACAGCTTAAAGACTCAGCGACTGCGTCGCAATCGACGTGGCCGAGGAGCGAGCTGACGGGATGCACAGGGAGGGTGCTCGTCCTCGCGGCAGCGCCGAGACCTGCTCCTCGAGATCATCTGGCTGAAGGCCGCTGGCTGAAGGCCGCCCTGGCGAGCATCAATGCCGAGTCGTGACCCGTCCGCCTTCACCACGCGTTATGGACATGCACTGGGATGCCGATGAAGGCGCGTTACATCAAGTAAACGAATGAAACGTGTTATCGTCGGTCGTCGATTATCCGGCAGCTTAGGTGGGGGGGAGGGGGGCGGATTTTTAAAACGCCAGATAAACACATTGTTATTTAAATAAATCTTTTTTACATCACGCTATGTTTTTAGCTGTTGTGCATATGTTTTGTTTAGTGTTTTGAAAATATGTTTACTCTGCGAAATTAGCATAAATAAACATACAACTAGACACAAGTAAATATCCTGCTGCACACATATGTTTTCTGTATGTATTGTACTGTGCGTACCACTCCAATCTGCCCGGGGTGATGATAGCGGGATGGGGAATTGGAGGTGGTTATTCAGAGTCCGATGATCGACTGCATTCCTTTGCTAATCCACTGCTGGATGAAGGCCTTCCAGGGCTGTGCCAATCGTGGGGGGGTGGATGTTTGGCCGTACTCGATCAGGCTGGCTACACTGCGAGTTGGTGACGGAAGGGCCTGTTCAGACGTCGCCGGTGTCACCCTCGTCGCTGATGTGAGCCGTGGCTTAGAATCAAACGTCAGAGCACAGCTATAACAGCTGGAAATAACAGAACCACAGCCAAGAGGCAAGTTCGCCTCCCCTTTCGGGACCCGAGTGGATGTGTGCGTCAACATGTGTGGGGCATGCGGGGTTGCATACGTGTGTGCGGGCACTCGACGAAACAATGTAAGGACATTCAGCTCCACGGAATCATCTTGTTCCACACAAACATTTGAAACAACGTATGATAACGGAGACAATGAGCGCCTCTATTGTGGTGGTGTTGGTGGGGAGGGCGAGAGAGAGAAAAAAACCCCACGTACACCGTGAAAGGGCTCCAGCCAGCTGAATCCAGCTGACTAAAAAAAAATCAGTTTCTTAACAGTCGATAACGGGCACGGGAAGATTTTTTTGTCGATAGGAGCCAACGAAAACAATCACAAAGGGGTCACCATGGCGCGACACTGATACGGCCCGAAATAAAAATCTGCGTCGCGACCGCAGAGACGAGATGCTCGTGGCTCCACGTGACTTGAATGCGTGCGGCAGAATTCTTTCGTACCCCCCCCCGCCCCGAGCGTTACTTTACGGCGCATTGGCGAAATGCCTCTCACGGATGCAAATCGGGCAAACCGCGTGACATCAACGTCACTCCCAATGCTTCAAGCGGCCACACTCGCTGCACTGCCACCTTCAGGGCACCTCGCAGACCAAACATTGCTGCCCGAAGCATGGCGATTGCAGATGATGTGGCCACCAGGGTCGAAGATAAGAAAATGTTACAAATGTGAATACTTTTTATCAACTTTATCTGCAAACAAATATCTTAGCCAATGCTTTTTTTTCGCAATGTTGTGGATAATAACCTTTATTTTTCATGGGAGGATATTTAGATAACCTCAGAAAAGCAAATAACAAATCGATCAACTCATGGTTAATTGTGTTTAGCTATGCCATGCCCATCGGTGATCTTCCCGTTAGCGGTGGCGAGATTTCACTACCTCGCCTGGTATACAGGAGGTCGTGGGTTTGATCCCAACCCTTGTGCCTGCTGTATTTGTGATTTAGATGTTCTCCCCGTGGTTGCGTGGATTTTTCTCCAGATCATCCGGATTTTCCCTCCACATTTACAATCAACGTGCGTTTGGCTGCAATCCATTTCCACGTGATAAGCCACTGCGTTGAACTATTATTAAAAACATCTATAGAGCACAGTGGGTCTTACCTGGTAAAATCAAAGAAATCTGTTAAGTAGTTTAGTTTTTAACCGCCAATTTGAGATCACTATGAGGGCCGATCTGCAAACAAAAGGACTCATACTCTTAGTTCTTTCGGTAAAGTCACGTAGGTAAAATGAAATTAAAATTAATAAAAATAAAACAATAAAAATCACGACGTTTCGGAAGCTTGTGTTGCCTCCGAAACGTCGTGATTTTTATTGTTTTATTTTTATTAATTTTAATTTCATTTTTTTACCTACGTGACTTTACCGAAAGAACTAAGAGTATGAATCCTTGCAGTCACGAAAGCTTCAAATCTAGAAACAAAAGGACGTCACTCACGAACAACTTGAGAAAAGATACGACGGCTGCTGCACGTGAGTTGTACTGCAATGTGCAACAGTATTCCCCGTGCGTTCTGTCTGTGCGCATCCATCCCAGAACCTCTCTGGCAGATCTGATCCTCTGTTACTGGACAGCATGTGAGCCGCATTGTGGCGTCTCAGATGGCTCTCTGTCTCACACAGGAAACGACTGCACATGCACAGACACACACACACAGACACACGCACTATTCTAATGTTCCAAAAAATGCCCCACGTGTGGGACTTGAGCAGCGAACAGATTCTGTGGTGACCTTCACACAGCGGTCCACTCATGCGGCGGACATTGCCAGAAGGAATTACTGTCATTGGAATGCGACGACTTGATCCAGTAATGGGATAAAGCAATCCCACAGCGGAATCCTCATCAATAACCGTGCAACATTTCGTGCGCGAGGCCATCCGTCGAGTGGACGCGGCAGTGACAAGATGCATGATCACTGTAGTGTCATTTTTACAATGCCTTGTCTGTATTCAGATCTCTTGTCACGTTCGCTTAGCTAAAGTGCAGCAACGGCTGTACGCAAAGCACTGGTACAATAATATTAGGATCTATACGGGTATGGAAGATTGTTCAACATAATTAGCGTTGCTACAAAGGGTGATGTCTGACTGAGAAGCTGTCTGCTCGGTGAGTCTGAAGGCCCCAAAATTAACGTAATTGTGGTGAGACAATCATTTGGTTAATTTGTTTCTACAAATGCATTCCGGTTTAGAATCACACTAAACCGCACGTATTTAGAATCGAACAACAACACGTGTTCTGTGTCAGAAATGTGGATTGACACAGGGATGTAAATTATTATTATTTAGATTTAAAAAATTGGTGTTTTCAAACACGCAGCAATACGCGGCACATTTTAGTGCCATGAAAATCTCTCAACTGCCAACGTGAGCAAAAACAACGCAGTGCCCAACACACACCATACAGTGTATCCTTGTGATTTGAAAACCCGTTCCGTCTGTTTATTCGAGCCCAATGCTAATCAAACATGGAGAGAGGGGGGGTACACGCGCACACCCAATACAGACGCAACAACAAAAATCCCTCTGTCATCAGTGTGAATAAAGTAATGACAACAAACGGAGGGCCCCGCCTTGAGCGAGGCCCCGCCAGGAGGCTGCACGGAGCCCAGCGGGCTGTGTTTTTGTTGCGTTTTCCGGGGCTGCCGTTCAACATTGCGGCGCTGCCTACCGCGGCGTGTCTTCCTGCCGCCTGTTCGCACGCGCGAGGCGTTACACCGTGGCAGGGGGAGCGCGCCCTGAGCACACACACACGGGGGGCCTCTCTCACCGTGACTCGGTGGAATCCTATCCCAAGGGAATTCTAAAAAAAAACACACAAAAGTAACTTTGTGCGTGCGACCGTAAGAACATGGAGCCATCGTTGAATCACTTTTGGCCATTTGCCATTTATCACTTAAACTAAAACAATCTTTTTACATTTATTTTAGCAGGTAAGGCCAATGACCTGTATAGCGTATTTTTCGGGAAGCGACCTGGTCACAAATGATAGCTCAAAGAAGTGGCTTATCGTGTGGAAATGTATCGCGGTCAAATACTATAAACGCATGTTTGTTTGTATGTTGAACCTCTTTCGCACCGTAGGTAGCCAACCGTGATGATCAGGTGTAGTTCGCAGCTCTACTTTGACATGAAACGAGTCATTTATGTTGGAGAACACGTGAACACGAGAACGCGAGAACGCGAGAACGCATTGTCGCTCTTGGGGACACAACTATGAATCGAGGGAGAACAATCTCGTACGGATCCTGTAACGCGCTTCCCCACGCGCTGCATCGCCCCTGGCCTCTGTATGAATACACACTCTGATTCCAGTTGGCCACGGCCACAATCGCTGCCGCTCCCGGTGCCGCGCAGGAGACGGAGCGCGGCCGCAGGGAGGCGGCGCTCGGGGCTGGGGGCGCGCGCGCCGTGCCCGGCAGGGCCGGGAGGGCCGGGAGGGCCGGGAGGGCCGGGAGGGCCGGGAGGGCCGGGAGGGCCGGGAGGGCCGGGAGGGCCGGGAGGGCCGGGAGGGCCGGGAGGGCCGGGAGGGCCGGGAGGGCCGGGAGGGCCGGGAGGGCCGGGAGGGCCGGGAGAGGGAACTTTTAGCGCTGGTTTTGTCCCCATGTTGTGGGCAACCCTTTGATCGACCGAGCTGGTCTCCCGGAGGGCTGTAGTCCCCAATAGCAACGCGCCTTGGCACTCGAGTTTCGTTCAAATTCGGATCCGCTTTGCGAGAGTGGCGATGCCAGATCTAACGCATTAACGGCCCTTTCTACCTTTGCTGTCAAGCACTGACAAATGGCACTCAAGCCAAAGTTGTTTTGTTCAAGAGTCGTTTCAGAGTTAAGCCTCATGGAACTGCGAGTGCGCCTTTATCAACCCAGGATTCTCAAATGCGGCACATTTCTACGGGTGAATAGCTCACCTCTCGCACGCGATTGATTGTTCATTCAGCGTCTGTGCACTCTGCTAAGAGTTGTATGGATACAGGAGACTATTTACGTCTGCTCAGGCACATCACAGAGCCCCGTGAATCTGCTTTATTGAAGATCAATGGAATCTCAGCTTCTCTCATCCATGAATTCTCATATGCAGCCACCACCGATGTGATCATGAATAGCATAGGCTCTGCTGGATATACATTATGCGAACCCTATGTGCCATCTTCTATTGTTATCCTGAGACTGACTCATTTGGACTCCAAGCATGCGTATGTTAATTTTCAAACATTCTACTAACAGCACCTTCCACTGAACCCGGTATGTTTTTTTTATATTATTATAGAAAATCTAAAGGTGCAGCTCTGCAATTGCTTGCTAATGCCACTAGTGGCAAGAGGGGCAACTCACTCGCAGTAAAAAAAAACTAAACTTTAAAACTATTTTTATTTTACCAGGTAAGGCCCACTGAGCTATACAGCTTTTTTCAGACGCGGCATGGCCACAAATGACAGCTCAACGAAGTGGCTTATCGCGTGGACATTTATAGCAGCCAAATACTCTAAACACACGTTGATGGAGGACCCGGAGAAAAATCCACACGACCACGGGGAGAACATCCAAACTCCAAATGTGCAGCAGCAGGCGTCGGGATCGGGACTGAACCCACCACCTCCTGCACACGCGGCGAGGGAGTTCACATCTCCTCGCCACAGAGCTACAGAACAACCCTCTTGAAGTCTGCCTCGAAAACGTGCCTCTTTCAACTGGCCTTCACCCTCTGCTGGTTCCGGCCGCTTCCCCTACAGGTTCTGTTTATTTCCTGTTTTCCATACACGGCGCATTGCCATCTGCGGATACGATGTGCCTTAAAATGTTAAGAATTATCATTATCATCCACGCTGGCCGGACGTGACCTGCCAATCACAAATGTGCGTCGCATCTATTTATACTGCTGGGAGGACAGAGGCTGCGGAGACGTTGCTCGTTATCGCTGCCGCGCCGGGAAAGCAACCGCGGCAGGACCCCCACGCACGTGCACCACGTGCGTCCAACTTCCGTCGCGTCGTGCGTGGCCAATCGCGGGCGCGGTCGCAGCAGCGTCTGCTATCGAGTCCGCAAGCAACGTGAGGCGGAACATTTTGACAACGACTGAGCACAGAGAGGAGGCGCTGCCTGCCGGATGTCGCTCCGGGCACACCTAGTAGCCAGCCCCCCCCACCCCCTCCCTAGCCCCCCCCCCCCCTCCGTGAGTGCCGAACGATGACCGCTCGGGAAACGCGTGTGGCAGCGGAAAGGTCTTCCGTGAGAGACTCGGGCAACGTTCCCACATCACCGCGCCGCCGTGACGCAAATCCCACCCCGAGCCCGGCACGGAACTCCCGCGTGGTTCCACGTGGACGCGGGGGGGAGGGGGGGGCGTTGGAAAGGGTGGGGGGTCAGCGAGAGGGGAGTGGTGGCCGGGGGGTTTTGGCGATCGAGATACCTGGCCGCCCCTTTCGTGTCGGCTATGTTCCGCAATCAAAGAGCGACTCAGTTGAACGTGCGTCCAAGTAAAATACAATTTAAAAAATCACAATCGTGGGCTGGCGAGCAAATTGGCTGAACACTTGGATGAGATTAGATTACGGTACTCGCCACGGAAACTCGCGGGGCCTCAATCCAAGATCTGCTCAGAGAGCAGCGCTTTATTTCAACCAGATGGCACCTTCAGAATCCAGATGAATGCAGTTTAATTCTGTTAGCCCAGGATCCCTCAGATTATATTTACTAATTTGTACTCTGTTTTATTTTACCAGGAAAGACCCACTGAGCACTTTTTCAGAAGTGACCTGGCCACAAATGGTAGTTTAATGCAGTGGCTTATCACGTGGAAATTTAGAGCAGCCAAATCCTCCTAACGCGTGTTTCTAAATGTGGAGGGGAAAACCCGGAGGACCCGCAAAAAAAATCTACACGACCAAGAGGAGAAGACGCTAACAACCAAACATACAGCAGCAGGCGTCAGGGTTGGGATCGAACCCACGTCCTCCTCCCATACCAGGCGAGGGAGTTCACATCTCGCTACCACACCACACGATGGTTCACAATCTTTGGTTGTGATATTTAATCATTCACAGCTTCGTCCATCCTTTTCACTGATAATTGTCATAATTATTTGATCTCGCTGAACACCACGTGGTATCACTCGAAAACACATTGGAGATCTAACCGATTTTTCGTTGTGCTTATGTTGATGACCCACGTGTGGTGAAACAGTGCAATCTCACGTCTGGATCTCTGCCCGGTGAGAGTGTTTTCAGATGGCAAATGATGAGTGCGATGGGTGGGAATGCGATTTGGTTCTTAGATCTGTATGTGTATATGTTCAACTTCTTTCGCACAGAATCTTCTCTCGGCGAGAGAACCATGGGACGTGGGATTTATATGGGCAACATTTAGAGTACTGTACGTATCTCTCAAAGACAAACATATTAACATGCAAATATTGTCCGTGAGCCAATGTACGTATTACTCATGGGAAACGGGCTGTAGGTTGTCAAATAATCCCTATCATGTACGGCTGCCGTCAAGGCTCATGTTCGAGGACGATACGTCGGTTACGAGTTTACACGCATTGGGCACGAACCTCACAGCACTTAGCTCCCCGCGCAAGGAGCCAGGCGTTGGCGAGCCACGGGTCGCTGGCTCGCGAGCCACGGGTCGCTGGCTCGCGAGCCACAGCTCGCTGGCTCGCGAGCCACGGGTATCTGGCTCGCGAGCCACAGTTCACTGGCTCGCGAGCCACAGTTCACTGGCTCGCGAGCCACGGGTATCTGGCTCGCGAGCCACAGTTCACTGGCTCGCGAGCCACAGTTCACTGGCTCGCGAGCCACGGGTCGCTGGCTCGCGAGCCACAGTTCACTGGCTCGCGAGCCACAATTCACTGGCTCGCGAGCCACGGGTATCTGGCTCGCGAGCCACGGGTCGCTGGCTCGCGAACCACAGTTCACTGGCTCGCGAGCCACAGTTCACTGGCTCGCGAGCCACGGGTATCTGGCTCGCGAGCCACGGGTATCTGGCTCGCGAACCACAGTTCACTGGCTCGCGAGCCACAGTTCGCTGGCTCGCGAGCCACAGTTCACTGGCTCGCGAGCCACGGGTCGCTGGCTCGCGAGCCACAGTTCACTGGCTCGCGAGCCACGGGTCGCTGGCTCGCGAACCACAGTTCACTGGCTCGCGAGCCACGGGTCGCTGGCTCGCGAACCACAGTTCACTGGCTCGCGAGTCACAGTTCACTGGCTCGCGAGTCACAGTTCACTGGCTCGCGAGCCACGGGTATCTGGCTCGCGAGCCACAGTTCACTGGCTCGCGAGCCACGGGTATCTGGCTCGCGAGCCACAGTTCGCTGGCTCGCGAGCCAGTGAACGCCCTCACACCGCAGAGCGCGCGCACTCCGAGCAAGTCGGTGACGCGGAGCGGCTCCACGAACACCGCGCAGCTCGTGAAGCCCTCTCACAGCGAGCACAATCCGCACAGTCACGTGTACTCACAATCACAGGCCCTCTGGCAGTTTTGTGTAAACACGGGGATTTAATTAGGACATGTGGGAAACTTAATGGGAGGAATTGAGAAAATTGATGCATCAGAAAATGGAAAGTGGCGCTTGGGGCATGTGCTGTTGGACCTCGGATGAAGTGAAACGTTCGACCCGCGCCGATTCCCATGGTCATGAGGGCTGCGGCTTGTTCACCATTTACGTTTTACAGCGTCGGATATTCCCAATCAGTCAATCACCGTGCAACGCAACCATCGCTTCCATTGCATCCAGTGCCAAAAGTAAACCGCGACTATTTTCGGGGTGCGCGCTACGCGCAGAATTGTGCGGCGCGTTCGTGCCATGTTCGCGAGCCTCCGTGGAGGAGTGATTTGCTGTCGAACCTATTTCTCCGTTGGCAGCAAGAAAGAAAAGCAAGCTCTGCTTGCTCCACATCGACGTCGCGTGAGCACACGACGAGGAGTCTCGGCAGCTCACGGTGTTCAAGAGCGCAGACGGAAACCCCAGCAAACGTCGCGTCAATTTCACTCGGTGGAACGGCACCGACATGCCCCCCCCCCCCCGCCCCCTGCAGTCATCAAAAATGTATTGCTCTCGTGAAAGCGCACATTGCCAAAAGTCTATTTGTGATTGCAATTAAGAAACGTTTCAGAGGAGTGGGTTAATTTTGCCTTAATCAAGAACGGCATTTTGTTGTTGTTTTTTGCAGAACGTGTTCACTGACATGTAATCAAACTGTGAACAGCCCAGGCCAAATTTGTTTCAATCAATTTCAGCCCAAAAGAGCAGTACTCCAACCTCTAATTATATGTATGCGTGCAATGACAATTACAGGCCTTTCACTAAATAACTGACGTTGCAGCAACATGTTTGTACGTATAATAGTTTACACTTTGTAAGGTTATTGAACGGTGTCTGGCTGGGTGCCTCAGCGGAAGAGCGAGTGGCTTGCAATCGGAATCCTGCTTGGGGGTTGACTCAGCCCATCATGCCTCCAGAGTAAATAAAATCGGTACCACTTTCTTTTTTACTATTTCGATTTTTTTTTTTACCAGGTAAGGTCCACTGAGCTATGTAGCTCTTTTTCAGAAGCGATCTGACCACAAGTGATATCTCAACGAAGTGGCTCATCACGTGGACATGTATCGCAGCCAAACACTCTAAACGCGCGTGGATTCTAAATGTGGAGGGAAAACCCGGATGATTCGGAGAAAATACACGTGATCAAGGGCAGAACATGCAAACTCAAAATATACAGGGTCGGGATCGAACCCACGACTTCCTGTATACCAGGCGATGTAGTTAACATCTCACCACCTCCCCAATGACGTCAGTTGTGCAGAAGTCACGCGGATGGACTCGTCACCTACGCCATGGGCGCGTGTCACCTGCTACCTCTGGCCTCGGGATGTTAACGGGAGGAGAGCAACACCTCAATGGTCATTTGAGCAGGGGATCACGTTTGACAACTCAGATAGTAGTAGAGAAGAACAAATAGCGAGCTTACCTCATTGAGGAGGTTCGCTATTTGCCAAAAGTGTTCATTCGCACCTCCGATTCGCACGGTTGGCGACGTATGGTGCGAAGGAAGTTCAACATACATACAACTGAGATGTAGGGATATCTATGAAGGCAAATACATTGTACAGGATGGTCCAAATATCTCGTGACCTCCATTTAATTCTCTAAAACGTACTATGTTTTAAGTAAGGTTCATTTAAAACAGAAATGAAAATGCAAAAGAAAAAAAATGTTAGGGGTCAATTAATTGGGGGTCACGAGACATCTGGACCCACCCTGTACTACTAATCTCAGGTGTGGGTTTGGCTCGCTGAGCTTCGTGAATTAGCTGCGGTCTGTAGAGCACCAGCCAATCGCTTCCGTCTCTTTCTCTGAACATTGTGAATTTACTTAGAGCCATAATAATAATAATAATAGCGATGCCATACTCTGCTTTCCTTGTCTGAGTAATTGTAGTAATCCACGGGTAGAGTATTGTATTGCAATTAATACTGCGACGCAGCTGATCCTGTACGGATACGTGCTGTTCAAAATGAACGGCGGATGAGTGGAAGAGAAACACGGCGCTCACCCCCCCCCACCCCCCCGAAGACGGTCCCCTCTCGGGTGGCAGGATGACACACAGGATGACACACAAGATGACACACAAGATGACACACAGGATGACACACAGGCGGCAACCACGCCCACGTTCCGAGCTTATTAAATCGACGATGTCATGTACAGGTGGAAACGTCCGTAAGCGTCCAGCCAGCTTCTCAAATGCCGCGTCCGGAGTGACGATCGCTTTCCGGAAGACGTCACCACGCTGGCCCACGCCCGTTGGGTGGAAGGGCTCGGACGACTTGGCTCGGATTATCCCTCCCCAGTGGCGTTCAGTCGAGATGCAGGGGAGTTGAATCCACAGTCGTTGGGTTGATAGTGGTGTGCACAAACCACTCCACCATTGCCCCCCCCCCCCCCCCCCGTGCAGTGAGTCGAATGCGAAATTCCGACAGCCGATGCTGTTGGCGTCTTCCACGTGCGCGCGTGGTTTAGAGAACACAGGCAAGTTGAAGGCAATATTCTGACCCTGAAGGAAAGCAAAAACGGTCTTGGCCAGGACACTGTCGTCAGAGGGAATTGGGGAGTTGCTCGTGGTGGAGGGTAATTCAGGAGTGGCAGCCTAGGGAGGGAGCGTGTCCAGGAAGGAAGTCAGCGCGCGTGCAGGTGCTAGGCAGTTCGCGCGCGGCGATACGAACCCGGTGACCCGAATTAGATTCTCGCTCACGGTCAATAACAGTGACGATTATCTTAACTGGTCCTGGGCCTCCCCGAGGTCAACTCGGCGTTAAATGAGTACCTGGTGGGGTTTGTAGTAAACATCGTCGCTGAGGAGACGCGTGGCGCTGGCCACCCACCCCCTCGTGTCCCGTTCCGGCCTTCATAAGTGCACACTTATAGCACTTGCCCAAACAGCCTGTTTTTTTATTTTCTTCAATCAGCACGGGACACAAACTAAGCTTAACTATTTTTATTTAACTAAAAAACTAAATCTATTAAACTATATTTTTATTTCACCAGGTAAGGCCCACTGAGCTATGTAGCTCTTTTTCAGAAACGATCTGGCCACAAATGATAGCTTAACCAAGTGGCTTATCACGTGGACATTGATAGCAGCCAGTTATTCTAAAGACTTTTTTTTTATAAATGTGGAAGGAAACACCGAAGGCCCTACAGAAAAATCCACGCGACCACGGGGAGAACATGCAAACTCCAAATATAGAGGGATCGGGGTCGGGATGGAACCCGGGACGTCCTGCATACCAGGAGAGGAAGTTAACATCTCGCCACCGCAAGACGTTACGTATGTTATTTCATGGCTTATAGTAGATAATGATGATAATTGTATCATTGGAAGAGCAAACGCTCTGCCTTTAAATTGTACCGTATGCCCTGGGTCATCAAATGCAAGCGTAGACAATCTTGTGTTGATATAAATATTACAAATTTCGAATGTATTTTTTTTTTACAAGCTGTGGGAATTTATTGCCATTCGGATCCTCTTTGACAAACGTACAATTTCAGCCATTTCGATGTTTAAATAAGCGTAATTGAATTGAAGCATTGGAGTCTTCAACTTAGGCGTTTCACTTAGGCATCTTGTTTATTGCACTGTTTGCGAGTAGCAACGGAAAATAGCCCCGATTAACGTGTCCATGCGTGAGCAGCCCTACTTTATTTCTGTAAAAACACATTTACACTCGGCTTAAAGATTTGGTGACTGCAGGAATTCATATTCTTTGGGTCTTTCGGTAAAGTCACGTAGTTAAGTTCAAAGAAAATATTTATTTGTTATTTCTTTGAACCTATCTCCGTGACTTTACCGAAAGATCCAAATAATATATATTTACACTCGTGAGCAGAAGCTCTGTGAGTGTAGATCACATGGCATTACCGGCGCTTTGAAAATTGTCCACGTGCATTTGGTAGCCTTTCAAGCGTGCCTTCTATTAATCATTTTCGAGTGATAGTCTGAATCGTAAGCGTTATGAGCTTTACAATCAAACCTCATCTCATTTGATTTACCTAATCAAAGCTATTACGCTCGAAATGCCATAACGTACAGGGATGCTGCGAGGCTGATTAGTAGGAGGGTCAACTTCACATCCACCCCGAGGTTAGCCTCCACGAGTTGACCATTCCCAGGGATCCAAGTGTCAGCCGTATCTCCTTGTTTTCAACATTCGCCGTGCATTGTGCAATGCATGTGCACATGTGGGGACTCATGATTGCCCCCTTTGGAAATATAACTTTATTTATTGGCTTTTACTGTTCAAATATAAAAATAAAAATTCTACTAAATGTACCACACCAGAAAAAGTCACTAAAACACTCCTGTAAAATATGCATTGATTATTAAGGCCCGTAAGAACAAAGTACTCTTTACTTGATCATTCATACATGTTGGACATTGTGTTTTAGCTGAAGCAACCAAAAGACAAGTTCTGATATCCGATGTTGATGTTAACGATGGGGTAGAGTGGTGGTGCAGTGGCTAGCGCACTGCGCTATGGGGCAACAACAGCCTGAGTGTGAATCCCAGCCGTGGCTCACAACAGTGGCAAGTGTTGGCTAAACTGGTCCTGGGCGCCTTCCACACCAACTGGCATTGATCAGCATTGTGAAGTGTGGTCACACAACCCACGTTAACGACAGCGTTGCGAGATCTTTATCCAGCAATGGTTTAACAAGGGTATTTAAATAAATATTAATACAAATGGAACATTCAAAACTTTCCCGTGTGCGACTCTGGTCATCCAGAACGGACCGCAGTGCGACGTATAACGACGCGATGCCAGATCCACAGACACGAAGGAGACATCACAGCGACACAGCGAAACACCCTCCCCGCTGCTTCTGACCCACCTGAATGCGAAATTGTAGTTGCGGCTCTGTGTCCGACATCATCAGCCGTACGACAAGAATAAAGATAATTATTAAATGACTCCGGTGGATTACTGTCATAAAAGTGAGAATTAATTTGAAAAGTGAAGTGACATTGCCGTGTACGGATTACAAAGGTCGCAGTTGCAAACCGAGAGCACCACTTGAAGACCTCCGCAGAGGTGAGCGCAAATTCTTCTCGCGGATGCACTTTCGCAAAAGCACGTGACAGGTCTGCAAACAATCAAAGCCATCAAACGCGGGCGAGGCAAACGGCACCGCTCAGTGTCGTGGCGGACTACACGTCCAGATGAAAGCGAGTTGGGGAGGAGGAGGAGGAGCAGACAACGGTAAACATTCCGTAGTTATTGCTGCCTCTACGACGGAGAGGAGGCACACGTGCTGGCGGTGAGTGGCGTGGAATGCAGCGCGATTGTTGGGATGATCATGTGAAGAATAAAGGATTTTGATCGGACCCTGTGTTTGGAGCGAGCTGGGTCATGCTGCATGCACACTCTTGTTGCAACTTCCTGACGAGTCTGCCCTGCGTCTTAGGGGTAATGAGATTGGTGATACATGTGTATATATATAAACCCACTATCCCGTACTTGGCAAAAGGGAAGGAGACTGAAAACATTGCAACGTGCTTTTTCTACGCCTTTTTGTTTTAGTTACTTGGCAAGCGAGGTAATCCGTTTGGTAACACACCAGGGAGTTCCCAACCACGTGGGGACTGACGACCTCTTGGGCAATAAGATCCACCTTTGATGTTGCCTTCACAGCTCCCCCGCCACTGGGATGGACCCCTTCATACCGACATTGAGCCAGAGCTGTACAAGGCGGGACGGGGGAGCTTTGCCAGTGGCTGAGACGGGGCCAGTTGGAGCGGGAGAGAACGGAGCAGCCGCCCGGCATCAGCGGGCGCAGCGTAAACACTGCTCGGCAAACATCAAACGACCAAACCCCACGCAAACAGAATGCCCTAACTTTCAAAAATATGGGAACTTCAAAATAGCGGCAAAATGAGTCAATAAATAAAACAACAAAAGCGTGCTTATTTGCACCACAGCCCCCAGTTCCACAGTGGATAACGCGGGGTTTCGATGGTTGTGCAGTGAAAGAGAGGGATGCGATTCAATATTGACGTCTGGACACGCTGTGAATGCGGAACCCAAACGGCTCTGGTGAGGCGCGCGCCTCCGTGGACCTCGCAACCACACAGACGCACGGTGACGACACCGCCGATGGTGGCTACACAAGACAGACAGGCCGAAGAGTGATGGTGGTTATGGTGGTTATGGTGGTAGTGATGATGATGATGTCGCATCGTCGGCGTCTTCCCATCCTCACCGCGCCTCGCCGGCGCTCGTCGACCCATCGCTGACCCGACTTTGCAAACGCGTGGCAGTGCCTCACTTCGCGTGTGCACAAAGGGCCCTCCTCGTAACGAGTCTCGATGCTCAGATAGGCGTTGCTAGATAATTTGGAATTATCATCATCATTATTATTAACCTGCAGATGTGGCGTGATACAAAAAGGAGTCGTCCCGTGGCTTATCGGAGCCATGTAGAAGGGCCATTGCTTAAACCGTCACCAATGATATACACATTTAATTTGAGCGTGGTGTTATTGACACACGTGCTGAGCCTTTGTTACTTGTGCTGATGCACCACTGCCAATTCTGCATCACAATTTTCGTTTTGTTAAAGATTGAATACTCGCAGAAGCAAAAGCGGCAGCAGCTGTCGAAGGAGCTGCCCTTATGTAGCATGTTTTTTGCACTTATTTCGCATCGTACGCAGCCAACCGTGCTAATCGGAGGTGCGGGGGAATGACAAAAAACTAAACACAAAAAATCAGCTGCAATCGAGGTGATGTTAAAGTTCATCGCTCCAATGGCTTCCTTATATAGGAGGAAGAGCGTTCCAGACGGCCGCAGAAGGGCATCTGAAAGCCGCTGATGCGGTGCTCGCCTTTGTTCGATGGCCAGCCATAAGCTGTTTTGAAGATAACCGGAGTTTGCTTGATGGGTTATGCTCCTTGACGAGATCAGCATGCTATGGTGGTGTTGGTGAAAATAAACTCATCACCCAGAAAAAAAACACACGGGCGAGATTCAAAACTGCCCATTTTAGGGCAGTTCATTTATTTGTTTCTCTTACTTTTCTCTCCAGACACGCCTTCTCGAGTGTGCTGCGCTCCTGACCCTTCTATAACTAACAAAACAGAACAAGCGCCAAATCACACTTTGCTCGATTAGCGCCCCGATGCCTCTGCTCCACTAACCTGTCACGTCAGCACAGCCTTGCGATGCACCGACTCTCCGAGTGAACGGACGGCAATCTGTAACGAGAAATGTAAATCTTAGCTTCACACAACACGTCATTTCACAACCTAGTTGAGCCTGGGATATCGTCGAGGTTCACGTTAGTATCTCTGTGGTATGACAGCAGCCGCAGCAGTGACTTTGGCGCGATGCAGAATCTATCGAAATTCGCAAGTTTGCCAAGGTCAAACGACGTGATGGCAAGTGTCGTCAACTGAACTTGGCACGGAGAGGACTCGCTGCGAGCACCAGCCCCACGTGCAGGATTGTACAGCCACCCAGCCGGGCTGCGACACACCACAACCTCAACGTTTGTGGTGTTGAAACCTGGGGCGCACGCTGCACCCAATGATGGTGCGAGATGCCCTTTCTGGGGGTGCGAGACGTTGCCAGATTTCTTTTTTAGAAGGTAAATCGTCAGGCACGTAAGTACAACGACTTTAGAACCTCATTCGCCAGTAGAAAAATATGATAATTGTTTTTTAACCCTTTTATCTGGCAACAAAACTGACACCTTTTTTTACAAGGAGTCATGTTTGCATAAACCACAATACCTGCAGTCGTAAGGCGCCTTTTGGCGTCAGCTGGTCCAACCCATGTGAGACTAGGCTCTAAGGAAAGCTGTCTCGGGTGTAGACCAATCAACTTCAAGGACAGTGCATATCATTACCAGAGTTATGTTTTTTGTTTGCATTACGACTGCAGGTATTGAGGTCTATGCAAACATGACTCCTTGTAAAAAAAGGTGTCAGTTTTGTTGCCAGATAAAAGGGTAAAAAACCAATTATCATGCAACGACTTTGTTTCGTCAAACCCCTTTGTATTTATTTACGTGAAACATTCTCGTAACGATTAATAACCAAAGGGATGCATGCAGCAGTACAGGCGAAGAACCACTGGTGTGAAATAAACACCCTCTGACAGGACTCCGTTAAATTTCTATTGTTCAGTGACGCACATCATTGATACCAGCACCCAGTGAACACTGTAACACTGGGAATGTAGCTAATGTTTGTAATTGAACAAAACACAATATTGATACCAGCACCCAGTGAACACTGTAACACTGGGAATGTAGCTCATGTTTGTAATTGAACAAAACACAATATTGATACCAGCACCCAGTGAACACTGTAACACTAGAAATGTAGCTAATGTTTGTAATTGAACAAAACACAATATTGATACCAGCACCCAGTGAACACTGTAACACTGGGAATGTAGCTAATGTTTGTAATTGAACAAAACACAATATTGATACCGCTCCGGCAGTTTTGCGCAAATAATTTTTCAAAAATGGCAACACACTCATCAATAACACTGCCCTGAAGATGAAACTTTTATAATAAGGTGACGTTTCGGGCAATAACCGTTCTTGAATGATTCCCTGCGTATTCCGTAGATAATACATCTCTCTCGTCTCACACCTGCTTTGGGAATAAAGGAACCCGAGACTGAACCGGCTTCGAGCCAAACCAAGGACTGTACTCCTCCCCTAACCAACTCGATATTGACGTGGCTCGCAGCTGTAGCCAATTATTTTTTTGAGCTCAATAACCCTACGGATGGGGCGAAGTAGGAAGGGGATGGATGGGGGGAGGGGGGCAGGACAGAGATGGGAGGGGGTCGCCGACAAGGGCGCGTGCCTAATCCAAGGTTACAATTACATTTGCCCGGTGGAATAATGTAATCAGCACGAAGAACGCTGTGCGCACTCAGACATCCTCTGAATTAACCACAGAGGTTAAACCTGGTCGCAGTGCTCTTTGGAGGTACAGGGTTTTTGAACTGCGATGCTGTTTCATCCACCCCTCTACACTTGTTTCTAATGATGATTAATGCCGCGAAGAGCGACATCTTTCGCGCCCGACGTAGCCAACCCTGCTAATCGGAGGTGCTGGGAAATGTTGCCCTTTGTGTTTTAGTTTGCCAGGTGTCGATGGTGATTTTGAAGCGTCAAGAGACAGATGCTCCATACGGAGCAAAGTGATTGCTAATCAGGACTGTTGAGTTTTAAAATATATGTTATACCCAGTAGATGGAAATTAAATCCGCTTTACACGGTAACACGGTTCGCGTTGGGGTGCAGTGGAAAACCAAGGGCCACTTATTGCGTTCTCTTTACACGAAACGGTCATGAGAAAGAGAGAAACTCCACAGGCTTAAAAAAAGAGAACGCCGTTAATAATAAAATAATGTCTAAAATAAGATTAGCCATGCAATTACTCGAAAGCGTCTTAATTTTCGTGGCAGACTTAGATTAGTTTACAATTTAAATGAATGCAAATTCCCCTGGATGTTTGTGCCACGGTTAGGTTTACACTGCACGTCGTTGTTGTTGCTGTTGTTTGGAGAACCCCATCGTAGGAGCACGGCATTCGTTTCGCGTTTCCTAGAAACCCTAATTACACTCCCCTAGGTTTCACCGCCGTGCAGTTAACTGCGAGAAAGTTGCCTGCAACGCAAGCGAGCAATGTGGGAGAGCCCGTTGCGAACACGACGACAACTACGCGTTTCACTATTTGATGAGGATTTTCTTATTTTTATCCAGGTCGATGTGTGCTGTGCCGCGTGATGAAGCGGTGCAGTTGGACAGGCGTGAGCAGCAGTTGCCAATTGATTGAGCACATGCCAAGAGAATAATCATCATCATGCACAGCCTGCTCCTCCACTGGGGTGACTGAGAACCCTCACCATCTGACAACCAATTCGAGTAACAGCATTGCTCATTGTTAGCCAATCAGAAGTCAATCACGGACCAATCAGAATCAGTCAGAAGCAATCCCGTGTGTTTGCACAATTTAAGTTCTGAGCATGACGTTATCGACGACTGTACTCGACATGCAATTTTAGCTATTACTGTAATTAAATCAGACCAATGCTAATCAAATGGATTGTGGCGTGGTGATGATTTTATATACGCGAGATGTTAACTAACTCGCCTGGTATACAGGAGGTTATGGGTTCGATCCCAATCCTGACGCCTGTGTATTTAGAGTTTGTGTGTTCTCCCTGTGGTCGCGTGTATTTTTCTCCGGGTCCTCCGGGTTTCCCCTCCACATTTAGAATCAACATCGCGCGTTTAGAGAAATTGGCTGATATAAATTCCCACATAATGAGAAGCCACTTCGTTGAAATATCACTTGTGATAGCCAGGTCGCGTCTGAAAAAAAAGTTTATTTAGCTCAACGGGCCTTACCAAGTAAAATAAATAATAATTAGTCTAGTTTTTGGTTTAGTGTCTTGTTTTAATTAAGTTTAGTTTACGTGCAACAGAACGTGTACAAGGTGTGTCAGGCTGTCTAATGCAGGACAGAACCAATAACCAGCACCTGTTGAATGCACACGTGGACACATCCATAGCCTTTGTCAGAATCATCCCCCCAAGGGAGGGATTAATGCCCAACCATGATTTACTTTTTCACGGTGTGTTTTTTACAAAGTGTGGAATAATAACATTAAACGTCTAATATCGAGCCAGTGGTTTCAATGTCACTTTAAGAAAATGTTTACGTTTTGTCAGCTTACAAAGGGGCAGTGTTTTTAAATCGCGGTACCGTAGTCCGCCTAAAAGCGGGGCCCCCAGTAGCTCTGACATCGCTGCGATGAACAAATGCCTCTCTCGCAGGCGAGGAAATGAGGCCGCCTGGTATTCTCCACGTGTGCCGTGACACTGGTCCGTGGATTCCTCCAAAGCACGGCCACAATTGAACACTTTCACAGTAGAACTATTTCAAAAGTTAAACAAAAATGTCGAACGTGAGGATGTAAACTTTTCAATAAGAATAAAACTATCGTGCATTTTTTTTAAACATCGGTTTTTTTTTAACTGCTCCATGCTGACAAGACCATCGGAGGTGGTTTCTAAATCTCCATTAGTGATCCAGTGATTGGAAATTCCACGTTGCTAAAACAGGGCCAGGCCAATCATAGAAGGGAAAAACACACACACACCACTGTTGACTTCCTCGTGCTATCGATCACAGCAGAAAGTCTTCAAATCGCTGCCAATGAGAGTATATTTTCTGAAGCAGCAGCAGCAGCAACATAGCATGCTGTCACATATCATGATGTCACCGTGATATTTAGATGTTTTGACTGGCCATTTAATCCTCGTGTAAAAACGCCGTTTGTTATGGAGAACTTGGGCTAATCCAGCGAGCGAATGTCAACTCTTAAAAATGATGGTGCTTATACAGTTGGCTGTGCACATATACATCGCGGTGTTTTTGTTTTACCATCATGCTCTCTGCTTAGGGAACGTTATACTTTGCACTTAGTTGCAGCAGCTACAAATTACGTCATTTCTCAAAGGCATTTCACAGTACACGCTAATGATTTATTGGAGCAATAAATGCATACAAATGCCATGGATTGAATGCACACATCCTGCAAAGATATTAAATAATATATCTAACAATAGTTTCACTTATAAATCAAGCCACGCCATGTTTGGGTGGATTTGATCTGTCATTCTGCAGCCTTTCACTAGCACTGGCCTAATTTATCAATATTTCAGCGTTAAACACACCTACAAAGCTGTGGAGTCGAGGGGTTGTGAAATAAACACTCTTGTTTATTTTATGTGTAAACAGATTAATGAAGAAGACATTGCCCGCGTGTCTATAGTCGCCACACTGATGCTGATTATCACTTTGTTACATCTCATTAGCAACATTTAACTTGTTTGAACCCTTAGGCCCCAATCCAAGAAAAACTGTGTACCCCCATACATTACTCATTAATCTCGCTGTGCAATAGCTGGCGGGAAAGCAACAACCAGAGATTATTGAGTTAAACATTATATTGCCCCAAAAATACTAATTTAATCAAATAACAACATGGCTGCTTGAGACGGGGTGCCTTCTCAAATCACCCAATTACCTGTAATTATGAAAACATTAAAACTACTTTTGACAAACTTGTCTTTACACTTGGCTTAGAATAACGATGTAAGTCTTCATCAGCACAATCTCTGTTCCCATATGACGAGTGTCTGGGGAGAGCGGTGGCGCGGGGATTAGCACGCTGCGCTGTGAATCCGGCGACTTGAGTTCAGTTCCCGGCCATGGCCAACATCGGTGGTGACATCTGAACCGGCCCTGGGCCTTCCTTTCACCAATTCACACTGACCAGAAAAGTGAAGGATTATCAAAGAAATACCGCTGGCCAATGGTCAATGGGGGACGGAGAGGTCTTCTTCCAGCAGTGGGTGCCACGGTGGCGAGATGTTCACTCCCTCGCCTGTGTAAGCAGGAGTGCGTGGGTTCGATCCCGACCCTGATGCCTGCTGTATATTTGGAGTTTGTATGTTCTCCCCGAGGTCGTGTGACTATTTCTCCGGGTCCTCCGGTTTTTTTTCCTCCACGTTTACGATGAACGTCGCCCGTTTCGAGTATTTGGCTGCTATAATTGTTCACGTGATAATCATTTGTGATCGGCAGGTAGCCTCTGAAAAAAGAGCTATACAGCTCAGTGGGCCTTACCTGGTATAATAAAAAACATATTTTCGTGCAAAGTGTATAGATTGGCAAATGACTGGTCAGTTGTACATTGTTCACATTGTGAGTGTCTCTCTACCGGTGAACTTTCGTCACTGCTGTGAGCAACATCTGCCAATCAGTCCGGGGACTCACACCAGATATTTCACTTGTCGCCACCGCCTGAGATTTCAAACGTTTCGTGTCTAGCCATGCATGATATATGGTTGCAATAACCCTTAAAAGGGGGTTATCAGATGTTCGCTAACTCTTCTGGACAATTAGGAGCAATAAAGTGTATCCACCACAGATGATAGCAATTACTTGCTCTGGTCCGTGCGTGTATGGGCTATATATTTTTTTTGAATCAAGGAGCATGTGCCTGCAACAAACAGGCCAAAGATGGAGCGCAGCTGTTTCCAGGTAGAGCCTTTTATTTTTTTTCTTCCTGAAAACGTTTTTCGTCAATGTTTATTTCTGGACTATATTTTGCCAGGTGAGTCCGTGCTGAGAAAATCTAATTTTGAAATAAAAGGAGGGGGGGGGTAATGGCAAAGTTAAACTTGCATTATCTCCAGGATCAGGCACAATAAGAAGCTACTTCTCTGGCAAGAGATCATACGACCCTTTGCGCAGAATGCGAGCTCTTTAACGCGCACCTAGCCGGCCGTGGGTGTTGTGCAAGACTTGCGGTGCCGAGTTAATGTTCTTGGGTTTTTTCCCATGGGGTTTTTAGAAAGGGGGTTTTCCATGGCCACTTGCAATGCGGTCAAATGCTCATGGACAAAAATGACCCAACAGCTAACATTTACGGAAGGAAGCCGGAATGAAGGCTGTAAATCATCGGCGATACGCAGAGTCGGATGTGCTCTTAATTAAAATGCAGACAATTACAAAACCATCGCGTGAACGTGTTGCGTGTGTTATTTGCAGTTCATTTTGCCAAGCCACGACTGGATGAAGGCCTACCCATGCCGTGTAGACCATGCGGGTTGTTTGACCATACTTCGCTGTGCTGGCTGCTGAAGTGGGGGGGGGGGGGTGCCAAGAACCGGTTCGTATATCGCAACATCTCGTAGACCAGTGGTCCTTGACCTTTACTGCAGCCTTGCACCCCTTTGGTTGTCAATCGTTGAAACTTGTACAATGTTACTAACTACGTCGGGGTTTCATGAAACAAAGTAAGTTGTACTTACGTGCCCGTGCTTCATTTGTGTTTTGATGATTTACCTTCTAAAGAAAAAATCTGCCCATATCTCGCTACCGGGCTTCTGGCCCCCCAGGCGGAGAAGAGCCCGCTGCCGTGGACTGTACGTCGGAATCGGAGCGCAGCGAGAGACGTTAGACCGGTGAGATTGGTGAGATTGGTGAGATTGGTGAGAATGGAATTCGTGGCACGGAGTCGGGGTCCCCCGTGGAGATGAGCACCGGCTGCACGCTGCTCGCTCCACGCAGGGAGGACGCACTTGGACTCGGACGTAGTTTTGCGCACTATGAATATCTAAGTGTTTTATTTGGCATCTGGGGGGGCGGGGGGAGTTTTTTTGTAATGAACAAGATACAAAAATTATATAAAACCGTTATCGTGAGTTGAATGACTTTGGGGGGTTTCTGAGCTCAGATATTTACAAGACAATTTCCACAAATAATAACATGTTCAAAACACGTTTCATATATTCGCCACGTACAAAATATTATTGTTTGAGAATACTACTTATTGCCAGATCCATCTCCACCACAGTGTGACACCCCCCCCCCCCCCATTTGATTCTCCAAAACTTTTCCATATATTTAAGTAAGGTTTATTCAAAACAGAAATGAATATTAGATTTGAAGCTTTCGTGACTGCAGGAATTACTCTTTGTTTTTTTCGGTAAAGTCACGTAGAAAGAAAATGAAATAAATAATAATAGAATATGGCGTTTCTATAGCAACACAAGCAACCGCCATCAGGTAAGCATGAATTAGAAAACAAACCTAGTAAGCTTAGACATAAAATGCAATACAACACAGAGAGTCGGCTAACACAACAGTCGACACCCTGCCTGGTTGATTAAATTCTTCCAAAGATTGCTACATTTGAGAGAGATGCAAAACACAGACACGGAGACACATATACAGACACACAAGCAGAGAGACACACACAGAGACACACAGAAAGAGACACACACATAGACACAGAGAAACAACGCCTCTGTCAGCGCAAACATTTTATGGCAGGTGACCAAACCGTTTACCAACTACGGTTGTTTAAGTGTTTACGAGAGCCTTCATCAAAACACTTCGAACGAATCTGTTTGGAAACATTGCTATCGTTTGTCACGTGAATGTCTACTCTACCCAAAAACAAACGATGCCCCATGAATGTTGTGTGCAGTGCCGGATTATCCTCGTAGCACAAGTAGCTACACACGCTACGGGCCCCGCACTTTCAAGGGCCCCGCGCTAAACGCTTTCAAGTTATCAATTCCAGTTCAGCAATTCTGCACTTGCTCTATTATAGTACTATACCGCCTTCAACTTTTACGAACGACTGGGTGTTTAAGGTTAGCGATTTGTCGTATTATCTGGCCGTACAGCAAATGAAAAAATGCAATAACTTTACTATTCAAGTAAAAAATGTGTGTTTTAATATTTACGTGTTTTTTTTTTATTCAGGACCCCTTTATAACATACGCCACAGGCCTCGCACTATCTCAGTCCGGCACTGCGTGTGTGTGCGGTGCCACTGGATTGCGCTTGGCCCTGCAGCAACCCACGAGGCGTCAACACGAAAAACAAGAAGAGGCAATAAAACAGGAGTTGTGTTCAGATGTTCAACACCAAATGAAGGAATCAAGGTACTGCATCAACCACACACGGTACTTGTGCTGAGCATGCAAACAACACATGCCTTATGGCGTCCTCTGGTCTAACACCGTTTTCAGACTAGGCTCAAAAGAAAGCAGTCTGGTGTGGACCAATCCGTTTCAAAGACAATGCACATATTATAAGAGTGTGTTTTTGTTTGCATTTTGACCACAACTATTGTGGTTAATGCAGACATGATTCCTTGTAAAAAGGTTTCAGTTTGGTGTTTAAACATCTTAACACCTGTTTGTTGCCAGAAAAAAGGGGAAACCCTATTCTAATAATATATTTAGTTTTGTGTTTGCATGTTCACCACGAGTACGTGTGGTTAATGCAGATTTATTGGTGTTTTAACATCTTAACGCCCGTTTTATTGCCAGAAAGGGTAAAACCTATTCTTGTTTTTTTCTCTCATACTTTGATACTGGCAAAAAAAGATTTACGTTCGTGCAAAAAAAGAGCGTAAATACGTTCGCGCGAGAGAAAACTCATCCATTCTGCTGCGGAGGCTCCTGGTTCGGATCTTAGCGGCCGCCCCGGTCAACGCCTCCCGCCCCTCCCCCCGCGCCCCCTCCCGCCCCTCCCCCCGCGCCCCCTCCCCCCGCGCCCCCTCCCCCCGCGCCCCCTCCCCCCGCGCCCCCTCCCCCCGCGCCCCCTCCCTTGCGGCGCGCAGTGGCCACGACGATACAACGCGCCACGTCGATTCACGGCGGGGGAGAAGGAGGGAGGGAGGGGCGGGGCGGGGGGTGTCGTGACGTCATACGCGAGGGTCGGTCACTGTGTGCCGGTGTCAGGCTCCAAATTGCCAAATTCGAAAATGAGCCGCACATTTACACAATTAGGATTACACGGCAGCAGCAGTAGCAGCAATCATGATCCCGTACTGGCAGCAGACTAATGCCCGTTTAACACCTCGTCGGGCGTTCGCGACCAAGATCATCCATAAGAGAGGTTTTCTTGGGTTAGATCGCGTAAATATAAACGCATCGTTAAACCGCCACACCACCCGACACAGCCAATAAGTAAGGTTTGTCACGTGAACGCAAAATGTCAATTAGTTACTAGTACGGCACACCGGTCTGTTTGGGTTGAACGACACGTTTATATTTACGCGATCTAACCCAATAACAAAACTATTATGGATAATATTGTTCGCGAAAGCCTACGCGTTAAACTGGTTGAGGTGACATGTGAGGTGCAAAGTGCTCTCTAGGAGGGCGCTAAATAAATAGATAAACTATCCTTCTCAGGATGGTTCATGTGGAACAGGAATAGAGTCCATCACTACAGTGGCACCATACCCACATTGACGTGACAGCGTGCAGTCTAAACTAAACTAGGCTTTTTATTTCTAGATTTGAAGTTTTTGTGACTGCAAGGCCTTGGTTTTTTCGGTAAAGTCAGGTAGGTAAAAAATAAACTAAATTAAAATGAAAACAAATAAATTAAATCACGACGTTTCGGAGGCAACACAAGCTTCCGTCTTCAGGTGGAACCGTCACAGCAAAATGACTGTATCAAGTGAAGAGAGCTCTCAGAGACACGAGATTATATATAGGTTAAGAGGGGGGGGAGCCAGGATGGGCCGTGGGGAGGGGGGGAGGTGATAAGCTGGTGACATCATTTTTTTACTTCACCAGGTAAGGCCTACTGAGCCACGTACCTATTTTTTCAGAGGCGACCTGGCCACAAATGATGGTTCAACAAAGCAGCTTATCACGTGGAAGTGTATAGCAGCCAAATATTCTAATCGCATGGTGATTATAAATGTGGAGGGAAAAACCGGAGAACCCGGAGAAAAATCCACGCGATCCCGGGGAGAGAGACACGCAAACTCCAAATATACAGCAGGTGTCAGGGTTGGTGATTGAACCCACGACCTCCTGCATACCAGGCGAGGTAGTTAACATCTCGCCATTCGTAGCACTCTTTAACGGCACAGATCCTCACAGACATCTGAGTTTACACGGCGCCTTCTGTTGACTTATGGCAGTTCACCCTCACCGAAAGAAACGGGCTGGATGAGCCATATTTCATCTGCACCCCTCCAAGGATGGGATAGATTTTCCACTGCCCCCTCAAGTATCTTGCCTATTGAGGCAACATCTTGCCACGGGTGTAAATAACGTCGGCAGGGACTGGGCAACGGGGAGGCAGCTCGCCTAATAACCCTCGCATTTGCCCTCGAGGGAGATGAAGCAAAATAAAAACAAAATAAAAATAATCCTCGTCGGGGATCGCTCGGCGATGGCGCGAACGTCCAAGCGACGACGGGAACACGTTGGTGACGCTGCGGTTCTTAAGGGAGCGTGGATTGCTCAATTGACCTCCAATAAAGGAGACATGGAACAGAACGTCCCTGTGCCGACATCGTTAATGTGCCACGCGGCGAGGAATGCGTGTGAAACCGCGCCGGGGCTCTAGGCGGGGGGGGGGGGGGGGGCTCCAGGTACCCACCGCGTGCGGACTGTTTTGCTCGAACTCACTTGCCCGTGACTCTTTCCTCCCCGTTGTCTGCGGGTGAGCGAAGTCGAATTTAACATATGCAATGCACGCCGGGGTGGTTTCTGGTCGAACGTGAGTGGGGGAAGGACTTTTGTCGTGTTTGTAGTCCTAAAGCAGAGGGAGAAAACTCCACGTTCCTATGGCTGGGGGAAATCTATCCACGTTGCAACCACTGTACGTTCCCAGCAAGCTGGTTCTTACTGTGTTCAACGCAGAGGCATTGCAGGCTAAGTCCACCCCAAATCAGGGTGGCAACTCACAATTGCAAGAAGTGTGTGCCAACCACTGTGCCTCATGGGCTGTATTATGTACCACGTACTACATTGTGAATGAGGGAGTGTTGGCACTGCAATGTGAACCCAGTGACCTGAGTTGAATTCCTGGCCATGGCTAACATCAGTGGAAATTAACACGTGAACTGAACCTGGATGACCCCTGCCCTTCACAAACCCGCACTGACCTGGAAGGTGAAGTATGACATGTTTTGCCAAGTAAGGCCCACTGGGCTATGTAGCTCTTTTTCAGAAGCGACCTCGCGATCACAATTGATAGCCCAACGAAGTGGCTTATCACGTGGACATTTATAGCAGACAACTGCTCTCAAAGTACGTTGATTCTAAGTGTGGAGGGACAAACTGCAGGACCCCGGAGAAAAATCCGCGCGACCACGGGAAGAGAGAAAATGCAAACTCCAAATACACAGCAGGCGTCAGTGTTGGGATCGAACCCATGACCTCCCGTAGACCAGGCGAGGTACTGAACATCTCTCCACCGCATCACAATCGCAAAAACTGTGCGTACGAATCAGAGCGCATACTTGCTTCGTGCTGTACGTTCTGTACGTACGCATCAAGTGAGGCCACAAATAACCCTCACAACCCATACAGCACGGAGGATGCTCTCTGGGGGGAGGCCGTTGATGCAGACAGATTTTCTGACTGTTGTTTCCACCTCGCCGCAGTCGCCACGCACGACATCGCCGTGCAATCGACACGTGACATCATTGCGCTTATCGACTCTGTCTCGTCTATCACTCAAGCCGCATGCTGCCCGCAACGCTTTTCGGAGAAATGAACGAGAGCCGCGTGTGCACACGCGCTTTCCAGTCATTGCCTCGTTTTTCCCTCAAGGTTAAGAGCAGCTCGGGTTATTTCCTATATATATACATACTTCATAATGATATCTTGAGCATTCACCTCAGAAAGCCCCGCTCATTCTCAAGACTTGCTGTGGTTCTTTTTTTCAGAACAAGGGCCGCTTGTGGATGTTTGTCCACGTCTGTTTTTGGATGTGGGATTTTTGTCACGTGGTTTGAAAGCCCCACACGCGCAAGGAGGTGCCACCCTAAGTCAGCACGAAGTCGATCCCGGCCCTCACGATGCCTCCTGCTGCTGTATATTTGAAGTTTTCGGCGTCTCTCTCTCCTCGTGGTCGCGTGGATTTTTTTCACCGCCGCATTTAGAATCGGCACGCGTTCACAGTATTTGGCTGCTGCTGTGCATTTCCACGTGATAAGCCACTTCGTTGGGCCATCATTTGTGATGACCAGGTCCCTGCTGCAAAAGAGCTTCATAGCTCAGTGGGCCTTACTTGGTAAAAAAAATAGTTTTAGTTCACTTCAGCAAATCTGCGTTCGTAATAACATCTCTGTACTGCCATCTACAGGCCATCGTGCAGCCCTATAGGTGGGTGTCATGCAGTGCTGCGAATCTGGGATCTCTATCTCCACAGCACTGGGTGGTCAGATTTGCCAATAACACGTGGCAACCAGCAGCTTTTGTTTTTACAAGCCTGGCTCTGCTGATGACACCCAGAAAGTAAAAACTCTCCAGTTTGCTTTATTAAACAATGCTGCTGGATATTGGTCTGGATGGACGATGGGCCAATGGATTTAAAAATATTTATTTTGTATTTGGAGACACAGAACGGAGGTATACTCATGTGTTTGATTAATCAGAGATAACAAACCTATCGACTTGAATTTGGAGTTATTTTCACAAAATATTTTTCAAAGATTTGTATTTAACTTTTAATTTTTATTTTATTTCGTCGACTTTGCCCATAAATTCTATAGCCTCTGCGGTCTTGGCAGGAGCCCACAATTGCAAGCTTCTCCTTGCCTGATGACGCGTCACGCTGACACGTGGCGCCAGTGCGCACGTGGCACGAACATACCTGTCGCGAATAAAGACGACGCGCGTGTCTCAAGGGCCACGTTCCCAGGAACTCGATCGCGGTATTATTTTTAAAACGAAGCAGATTTTTGTTGTTGTTAAAATATCTCTTAACCTGAGTAACTCAACGTGAGCAACTCGTGAGACGCCCAGTTATACACATCGTGCATTGTGTTTGTAAATAATCGCTCAACTGACAACAAACGCTTCCTCCCTCTGGCAGGAACCATGCACAGTCGTGCCAAGCTCGCGGCGGGCTCGTCGGGAAGCGCTTGAGCATTGCGAGTGACTCCAAACCAGTGGTTCTTCTTCTTCACCTGGGAGCTGACGCACTCCCTGGGGGTGCGAGATGCCCTTTCTGGGGGTGCGAGATGCCCTTGCTGGGGGTGCGAGATAAGGACAGATTTGTTTTCGAAGGTAAATAATCGAAACACAAATTAGGCACGGGCACTTTAGTACCACTACTTTGTTTAATGAATCCCTATGTATTTATTACCGTTATAAAACAAAATACCGATTGAGAACCAAAATGGGTGCAAGGCTGCAGTAAAGGTGAAGAACCACTGTTGGTCTAAATGGTGAAGGCGCTGCTCCTGCGATTGCTCGTTAGAGGAACGGCGTCCACTCCAGGAAGCTCCGAAGGGCTTCACTGAAGTGCATTTGGCCAACTCTCCCATGCTGGCCAAGATGCCTTCGAGGGCGTGTGAGTGTCTACACTCTACCCCACCACGCGCCACCTGGCAATCGACTCATTGCAGTGAACTACGCATTTAGAATTCTCAGAGGCGGAATTGCCGTTATGTTAACACAAGCATAGCTGCATAGTTTAAACTTGTCATCGATATATATTGAATGGCCTTATTGCAGCTGACTTTGTGCTTATTTGCACACGCAGAATAATGTGTGTATGCTGAACTTATTTCGCACCCGTACGTAGCCAACCGTGCTAACCGGAGGTGCGGGCTAATGGTTCACTCCGCTAACGCATGTTCGCGCGGGACCGAAGGGAAGTCCCTGCACTCTGGGCACGCACGCACGCACCAAAAACAACACACGACCGCGCATTATATAAGCCGCGGGTTCCACATGCCCGTGTCCACGCAAGAGATGATAGCCCCCCACCCCTACCTCGTGCACGGCTATCGGGAAGAGATGGGCGGCAACCACAACAAAGGGGCAATGTTGGTGCGCAGCGACGCCGCTAATCACAATGTTTATATGCCGCGATAGCGGCTCGCTTCCTGCGCCGCCTCCTCGTGCCTCGGGACTTATCTGCGGGGCCATCGCAGCTCCTCCTCCTCCTCCCTCCCTGCTCGGCCACACCACGCGCCTCAACTACAACTAAGTCGGTGCTAAGATGTTCAAACACCGCATAGATGCCGTATTGCCTAAAACATGGTTTTGGATTATAATTTTTGATACTGGCAAAAAAAGGTCCCAAACATAAAACTAAACGGTGTTTTTTATTTACCAGGCAAGGCCCACTGGGCTCTGTAGCTCTTTTACAGAAGTGATGTGGCCACACAAATTAACGCTCAACTTGAAGTGGCGCGTCACGTGGCAATGTACAGCAGCCAATGACTCCAAACGTGTGATGACGTTGATTCTAAATGTGGTGGGACAAACCCAGAGGACCCGGAGAAAAATTCACGCGACCGCGGGGAGAGAGACGTGCTATTATACAGCAGCAAGCGTCAGGGTCGAAATCAAAACCCACGACCTCCTGCATACCATGCGAAGGAGATAACATCTGGGCACCGCGGGCCACGCCATTCCACTGATCTCGCGCGGATTGTTTTTCCTATTCCACTACTGTACTGGAGTGTCTCTTTTTTATTACACAATCTTTTAAAAGTTACCCTCATTGTGCCGTCTTCAAAATTATATATTATTTCTTAGACTGCAATAAAGTTGAACAGCGTGGTAATACTGAGATGTATTTCAAACCGTCCTGAGGCATTTATTTCACTTGTGAGGTTTTTTTGGATAGTTTGGTGGTGCCACACCGCGTGTCTTGCGGCATGTTGAACAATCCAGTGCAGCATTTCACATTTCATCGATATGTTTTAAGATGCTATAGCTGCTGAGGAATGGTCCCTTCAGTCGTGTACAGATTTCTAAGGGAGTGGCATAATACGAACTCGCAGCTCTTTGTCAAATCCACTGCTGGATGAAGGCTTCCGCATGCGATGCGAGCCACGGGGTGTTGTTTCTCCACGCTGCACCGTGCTGTTCAGTGCCACCTGGGGAATGAGGCTCAGGACAGGTTCTGGTATCACTCACCACCGACGAACGCTAACGATAGGAATCAAACTCAGGTCAACGGATTTACAGCAATAATACCCCCCCCCTCTCCCACATATACACTTATATACACATCCTATAGAAATCTCCTCGGGCCCTTAAAACGCGGGGAAAATGTGTGCCTGGAAAGGTCATCAGGCCAAAAAATACAGGGAAAAAAAAACCTTTTGTAATTCCCCCTTCGTGGAGCTGAGTCAAGGACATTGTGGGGAAGTGTAGCTGTCACGAGACGTGGTGTGCCATGTTCTCTACAATGCACTTTCGCCGTGAGTCGTGACAATGGAAATGATCGCAGAGGCGTGCTTCCTTTTGCGAGATGCTCTTGCAGGAAAGGGAAATATTACACATGCACAGGTCATCAAGAGGATGTGTGCAACGTGAGAGATATGGATGTTTCGCCCGAATTAAGGGTCGTCAGTAAGCCATATCAGCATCGAACTGCCTTGGGGAATGCCTAGAGCAGTCTACCGGTGGATCAGTGTATCATAGAGGCCAAGGCAATGATGGTTGCAGATCGCATATAAAGCGTGGGGCCACTTCACATGTCATCATCAGCATTCAGAATGACAAATACCTGTCAGCCAGGTGAATGCTGCTGCTGCAGTTATTCTACGAGGGTTATTCTTTGATTTTAAAAAGGAATGTTTTTTTTTCACTTTCTTGAGCACAATGAGAGCTTGACCCTTTGACGCAGTCCGTTCAGAAACGCACTGGGCAGTCAACGGTATAATGATTTTAAAAAACTTTTTCTATCCACTGCTGGATGAAGGCCTCCCGACGCCGCGTCGGCCACGAGAGAGGTGAGGCTGTCGCACGCAGCGACCGCGAGGCTCCTGGGGGAGGGAGTGGTGGGTGCAGGGCCGCATTTATCCTCGTAGCACAAGTAGCTGCATACGCGACGGGCCCCGCACTTTCAAGGGCCCCGTGCTAAATGCTGTCAAGATATCAATTCCGGTTCAGTAATTTTGCACTGGCTCTATTACTATAGTACTATACCACCTTAAACTTTTATGAACGACTGGGTGTTTAAGGTTAGCGATTTGTTGTATTATCTGACTGTGTAGGAAATTAAAAAATACAATTACTTTACTATGCAAGTAAAAAATTGGTGTTTTAATATTTATGTGGTTTTTTTTATTTAGGGCCCATTTATAACATATGCTACAGGCCCCGTACTAGCTTAATCCGGCACTGGGTGGGTGCACTACCACGGGATCTGCACGCGTGATTCTTCTCAGGGTGTGCACTGTGCTGCCATTCTCCCTCCCGTGCACAAAAAAAAAAAACTCATGCCAAAAGGCAAACGAGACCGACGTTGAAACGCAGCGCACACCTCCGCGAGGGCTCGCGACTCACAGCGAGGTGCGTCTCGAGCAATGGAACCCTCCACAAGGCCGCATCGACCTGATTGGTCACGGCCGTGCCGACCGCGTGCATCCCGACTCGGCCGTTAGGAAGTGCTCTTGAACACAATTCATGCACCTGGGTGCCGTGGATAAATGGTCAGAACAACGCTGGAATTCCCGTGAAGTTTCGATACCGGCTCTTGAAGCTTCCCATGATAACCAGGAGCTACAGAGGAGCGTGTACATTTCCAAAAATACGAACGCCACAAATGACAATTCTGATCCACTGAAGGCATTAGAGCATTTGAACACAAATCAACTGCATTTGAGGCCCTAAATGTGTTTCCTTACTGCATAGCAAGGAAGCAACGTGACGCATGGCAGTCTTACACAGATCACATGGCCGCAATTCATTTGTTAGAGTTTACGAATGTAATTTGCAACAGCGATGTGTTGTTTCTGTTCGTCTGAATATCAGCAGAATTAGATGGTGGGGGATGTGTTTATACAACTGTGGTGAGGCAATCAGTGTGGCTGCGAACTCCACACAATGCAAAACAGATTTGAAAATGTCAAGAGGTCTAAAAATATCGTTTCAAACCGGGGAAAAGGAACGCGCATGCTCCAACGGGAAACATATTTCTGCAGCAATTGCAACTTCATTTGCGTCGGGACATTCTACGGCTTATCAGCCAAGACTGATTGAAGCTCCGCTCCAATCTCCCTCTTGAGACATCCGTGCGGTGTCCACCAATTTACCCAGACGAGACCCAAACGCCCGAGAGTAGCGGAAGCCCTCTACAGTGTATATCTCGATGTATCTGGAGCGTCTCTGCTGACGAGTGGGCGGGGTGCCGTCCTCCCGAGGCAGCGGCTCCACGCGGCCCTCGCCCTGGGAAGCTGATCGTGGCCACTGTCGAGCCCAGGTGCCGGATTTAATTGGGCGTATCGGTTTCCCAAATCCCACTTCATCGAGCATCGTGCTAATGGGAAACAGCCCAAGAGGTGACCGATCATCGATCTTTGAAAGTCGCGCGTCCAGATTTAATAAGTGTAACAAGTGGTATACAGTTGCAGCCGGAAGCTCCAAATGAAGTGTCAAAAGAAAATGCTCGAAATCAATCTTCAACCGATAGAATATGAAGATTAAGGATAAAGGGGGAAAGTCTCAGTATTCTCTCTCGTGTGCAATGGTGGTAAACAATTGCCAAAGGTGTTATTGATTAGCGCTGGTCATTCCTGCCCTGATTGTGCAAAGCACGTGCAAGGCGATTTTACACGCGCCCTGCCTGGACCTTGAAATCAACAAACTGGAACCACAAGTGGGACAGAGGAAGGGGGCCATTGTGGAGGCATTGCTGAGCAATACAATCCACGAGCACATTGAGTCCGGTCACACAGGGCTTTGATTCGTGGCAACACGAAGACAAACACAAAGAGTCTTTGCTGGTGATATTCATTGAGATCATTCTTATTTTACCAAGGTGCGTACGTGCGTGCGTGCCTGTCAACAGAGTTCTGTTGCGGTCGGGCGTGGTGCTGGCCACCCACCCCCTCGTGTACCGTTCCGGCCTTCATAGGTGCTCGCTAACAGCACTTGCCCCTACAGTCTGTTCAGGCTATACAGGGGATCTTTGTCTTTGTCTTTGTCAACAGAGTTCTCAGTCTGCACGGCATTCACTCGCCGTTGTCCAGGAATATTCCTCGCACAAAAATTATGTCTGGCCCGATGTGCACTTCGTTAAGACGTCGGCGTTCGCTACGACTTATGTTACGTCTGGGTGAGACGTTTACTACGCGTCCATTGTAATTGACAAATACTGTGGAATGCTAAATAAACTTTAAATGCACTACAAAAGATGGCAACAGTTAACAGCACGTGCGATGTTGCAGTTTTGGCAGGATTTAGGCTTGCAAAAATTTGAGATTTATAGATTACTTTAAGTCCTTGACCTCACAAATGAGAGACAATACTGTAATTCTCGGGGGGTGTACAAATATCAAGCATCTGCACTTATGTTAGAAATGTGGTGCATTCCAAACATTGCTAGACATCTCTACAATTATTACAATATATATGTATATTCATACGATCTTAAAGGAAAGCATGCAAACGTTGTGTTACATGTGTCACTGAAACTTACGCCATAGCCATGAATGTGAAACATCAGAATCTGTATTTATCCCGGAGAAATCTGATGAGCAATGAAGCTCTTTTTGTCACAAATGTCCAGTCGGAAACATCACGTTACTCAGCCTCGAGTCTTTACCTCGTCAAGAATATGGCTCAAGCGCTGGCCGCGACCTCAACCTGGCTTTCCAAACACAGCAGAGCCCCTTCAACATACCAACAACACATCCCAGGGTGGTGTGTTAAGACACTTACCATCTGGAGAAAAAGTTTCACAAAATGCTGCAAAATAACCCAGCCCCTTCACATGCTCCAGTATCATGGTTCTATGGCTGGTGATCACAATTTGAATTCCTCTACAGAAGATTATACAACTCCTACTTTCTACCATTTTCCACATTTAAAATTATGGTATCTACCTTTTTACATGAAGAAATGGTTCTAAAATGCCACCTTAGACTTAGCACAAGGCTTTGTGAGATTAACCGATCCTGATGGTATCCCACTATTTTAAATGCCTATGGATTGACTCCCTATTTCGTCTCTTTATCCTCCCATTGGAATTTCCCTCGGGCATTGAAGAGCCAATGCATTCGCAATCAACAAGCAATGTTTCTATCACCGCAGGTCAATCGTCAGCTTCCGTTCACGCCTTCTTACCGGCGATGTGATTGCCTGTGTCACCAATTTCTGGTCCATTTGCCCTCGAGTCCAATGATGAATATAAAGCCCTCCCGAAGACTGGAATAACTTATGCAGTTCCTACCGACTGACACTCATTTAGACCCAGGTCTTTCACCGACAGTATCATTGGGTTATCTCTTGGCTATGCATGACAATTGTAGCCCTTTGTGAACCCACTGCTCCTCACATCGTGTTGATCGTGAGGGTTGTTTGTTTGACCAAATCTCACCACGCTGGTCAGTGCGGGTTGGTGAAGGGAGCTCAGGAATGGTTCAGATCTCATTTGGCACAAATGTTACCCGTGGCCGGAAATCGAACTCAGGTCGCCGAGTACAAATTTCAATGCGGTCACCACTGCATCAACGCTCTGCTCTCCTGCCGCTGTCGATAGAGATTCTAGCCCCGTGGGCCTCATTCTAAACCTCTTTCAACATGCCCTCAACCCACGTCTTTGCACTTGGATAGGAAGGCTTCTCTTTATCACGTTCAATGGGTTGTTGCCGATGGGATGGCTTCCAGCAGATGACAATACAGTTGTAGAATTTGGAATTATTGATGTGACTGTATCTCAAGCCGCTCTACAAATAGGGGAAGATGCGCCTCGGGGTAATTTGAACAAAAGGGGGTAGAGAGAGCAAAATGTAGGTACGGAAATGAGGTGTATGTGCGTTTAACTTATTTCGCACTGCACGTAGCCAACCGTGCTAATCAGATGTGCGGGGGAAGGACAATACACTAAACATAAAGAGCAGTTATAAAGGAATGAGTTTTGAATTCAGATTTCAAAGTGCACAGCTCAAGTGACTTGCTAATATGGGAAGGAAGAAGCATTCCAGACGGTCGCAGAAGCGCATCTGAAAGCGCCTCGCGATGACGCGGCGACCACCGTCTTGGTCAGCCAGAAGCCGCCGCTGCGACGATGACCGGAGCCCACGTGATGGTTTGTGCTCCTTGACGAGATCAGCAAGGCGTTGTGGTTCTTTTGTTGCAAACACTTTGTGTGTAATGAGTGCGACCTTCGAGGTGTGAATGGACACACGTGACACGGACAGACAGGTTAGCCATGATCAGGCAGAGTGCAGGTGCCACTTGCAGAATCAGAATGTTCTTTATATATATACTGGAGGAATCTGATGAGCTATTAAGTTCTTTGTCACAGGTGTCCAAGGGGGGCGGTTCAGGAATTGCAGGCCCTGAATGAGGCCACAGGGAGGTCTTGTGGCTCCGCTGGTATCGGCCACAACGACCTATTGACGTTGATCATCTCTTGTGACCTCGAGCTTGGAAGCCTCACGCGATCCCCATTGCCAATGACGCTGCGAGGAAGTCGGGATTTCTGTTTATGCCAAGAAGTGCTTCTCCCAAGCATCTGGCACTTTACAGCTTCCGAGGGTGTTCCAAGCTGCAATATTGTTGCCAGGTATGGCTCGAGCACTTTTTTTTTGTGGTGCTTAAATGAATTCAGTCGAGAGCCAAGGAGCTCATTTATTACGAGGGGACCGGCCCACTGAACGTCCCTGCGCAAACAATGGGTCACCTCGTCACTCCCCTCGTTTATTGACATTATACATGATTGAGAACCAAGGCTGCAGCAAAGGCGAAGAACCGCTGGATTATACCCTCAGCACAATGCAGCATCCTCCAGTCGACTGTCTTCACACCCACGTGACGCGATGACGAGTTGCCGCTCTGTCACGTGGTGGATGCTGCACTCCACCACGTTCGACCCCCCCCCCCCCCCCCCAACTGCGTCTCCCGTTTACAAATCTCGCGGTGTCGTTCTCACGTCTCTCCCTATCTGGGGCCCCTGTATCCTCTGGGAGGTGGGGGGGCTGCTGATCTATCTGTCATGCACCTGGACCCCGTTGAGTAATGGCACGATGCTAATATTCCGTTTGGCTGTTGGCTCTGGCTCAATGTCTCACGAGGTATTTTATATATTTTGCTGGCGCACAACTGCTTTTTGCTCCACTCCTTAAAAAAAACACACTCCAAAAAGTTTTTTTGTTACGAAAAAATATGTGATCTTTGAATTTTCAATGGAAATTTGTTAGAACTCATTTGCATGATAATACTGTGACATTTACACCACGTTTTCTTCAGCCTGGCGTGTAGCAACAATTGGAGATGCAACTCCGCGTTGACTAGAAGTGTAAGACGTCAAGACATCAATTCACTGATTAATTGTGAATCTTAAGGCTCAGGATATATGTGCATCGATTCACGTTTGTAAGACTCGATTATTTGTAATGTGTGCAAATTATGTACTTAATGATGCCTATGACCAATATCACCCGGAATACACTCAGCCTCATCAGCATATCTCAGAAGCTAAGCAGGTTTAGAACTGGATAGTGCTTGGATGGGCAACCACAATGCATAACACAGGTGGGGGGTCGAAGTCGTGAGCAGATTACACTGCAGAAAAATCCATTGTTGTACCATACTATGCTCCAATGTCTATGCTATCTGCCTTCACCAACCCATATTGACCACGACGGTGAGGTACAGCGCACATGGAGTGGGGAGGCCATCATCCAGCAGTGGAGTTACGAAATTACTGTACTGTACATGTATATACAAACAAAATACCCGTGGTACAGTCAGGTTGATGGAGTGAGCATAATTGCAAACATGAAGTAGAATGCGACCGAACATGAACAGCGCGGTTAGAAAACTAAATGATGAATATCAATTCCTGAGTTGAACTGCAATGCGTCCTCGCATCGCCCTGAGATGAATCATGAGACCATCTCGTGTCTAACGGAGCACTTAGAACACATGGTGAATGGTAGTATTGTACTGTAACAATAGTACTGTACTGTAACAATAGTACTGTACTGTAACAATAGTACTGTAACAATAACCAGCATTCGGCAGTGCTCATCTTCATTGTGGTCCTAAGCCTGTGGTGGAAATTCTACATTACTATGGCAGGGAGCAGTTAACACACAGGGCGACCATTGCTAGCTGCCCACGAAGTGGTACTCGTTTAACAATCCCCAGAGCGATTATAGACTTACAAAGTGCAGATCTTTCTATACGTACGTATGTATATAAACGGTGCAATAATAATGATAATGACCCTTCATCAAACATAAACGTTTGCGTAAAATTGTGGCTTTCCAAATGTGCGGTTTCTTCACCAAGGGCCCTCACAACACGCACGGGCGAGTGTGCGTGCGTGCGTAGAAAGGGGGAAATAAATGTGGCAAATCCGTGATGCACACCGCAAACGTGCGCGACACATGATGAGTACTTATGGTGTGTGATGATTCGACAACAGGGCGTGCTGTGCAAGGAGCATGGTACACGAGCTGTATTCAGAGCAAGAAAAGAGTTGTACAGACTGATATCCAACCACTGCCGGATGAAGGATTCAAGTGTCACTGTGCCTGTGAATAGAACTCCCGTTTCCTGCTTCGTAATAATACGACTGGATGTAATGATGTAGCACAGTGTGCTAATCACCGTCTCAACACCCTGCAAGTACACACAGGTATCGAGCATTATAAATTAAACTTATTATTTTACATGGGAAGGCCCACTGAGCTAGAGAGCGTTTTATCCTAAAGCGACCACGAATGATCGCTCAACGATGTGGATTATCATCGTGTGGAAATTGACAGCAGTCAAATACTCTAAATATATGTTTCTAATGTGGAGGGAAAACCGGAGGGGCTCGGAGAAAAATCCACGCGACCACAGGGAGAGAGACACACAAACTCTAAATATACACAGCAGGCGTCAGGGCTGGTATCAAACCCACAACCTCTTCCATACCAGGCGAGGGAGTCAACGTCTCGCCACCGCAGCGCCCCATGCGCACGTGTACATCACAAGGGCACACAGTGGTGGTGGTGCACACCCGTAAATCTAAGGGCCTGTGGATCACACAAACGTCGTGAAACTCGCCTCCCGTGGCTGTCGAGGTTGCGATAACATGGTTTCCCAGGAGAAGCTGGTACAGCAAGTGTGGACTAATATGCATCTGTTCCATCTGCATGGGATGCTGTTTCCCCCTCCCACGTGCGTGGTTTCTCCTGGCACTGCGTTGCCTGCCATTTGTATGAACACTCTTTAATTAGCCGATAACACCTTCATAAATAGAGGATCGCAGAGCTCGGGAAAATGTTGATCGCTTTAATCCCTATCCAGGAGGTCGTGGGTTCAGTCGCGAACCTGTGATGCCTGTGTATTTGGAGTTTGCGTGTTCTCCCCTCGGCATTTAGAATCAACATGCGATTAGAGTATTTGGCAGCGATACATTTTAACGTGATGATAAGCCACTTGGTGATGATCAGCCACACACACTCTCATTCGTGGCCAGGTCGCTTCTGAAATAAGAGCTACATAGCTCATTGGGCTTTGCCTGGTAACATAATTAAATAGTTTAGTTTTGGATGAAGGACTCCCAAAGCCGTGGGGGGTTGCACGACCATACTTCACCATGCTGGTCATTACGTCTTTCACTTCCCACTTGGCTGAGAATCAAAGTCAGGTTGCTGGATTCCTAATACAGAGTGCTAACCACTGTGCCACCACTCATTGTAAAGTATAGTCGACCATAATTTGCCTTTACTCATTTGAGTTTTCAATGTTTACAAAAGGATACATTATGAATGCAGTCCACACTAACAATGTAATGATTTAGTAAGAGATGATCTCGCTTCCCTCCACTTGAGTTGTAAATTATACGTTTTGAGCGATGCGATGAATCTTTGTCCTTTAAGGCGTACTGCACGTGTTGAGTTTTCCACATACATGCTGCGCAGATATAATTGCTGGTTTACTGCACAACAGAGAGCCATTCATTTCCCGCTGCTTTGTTGTAAAGTGCCGCGTTGATTGAAATCATGTTAATTGTTTTTGATTATATTCTTGTTTCTTTCGGTAAAGTCACGTAGAAGGGAAATAATAAAATAAAATAAATATTAAACAATACAATTCTCAAGACGTTTCGACTGCAACACAAGCAATCATCATCAGGTGTGAAATCCACAGCAAGAAAATGTAAAAACAATATGCATTGCCGAATGTTTTTTTTTTTATTATGGCTATAGGTTAGAGCTGGAAAATGTTGCGCGTGAAATATGGAACATTATGGTTAACCAGCAATAGGCGTTAGGAAAATGGTCCAAAAGACACATTTTATTAAAGGGCAGTTCCAATGTTTTGGGCATGAGAATGTATTTCAAATAACAGGATATGGGTGGTAAAATGTGTGATCTTCCGACCGGGGGATATGAATCATGACAGTACGGTATTGTGTGAACAGGGGGAGTGTGTATATTAAAACAAACGACAGAGTTGTACAAATATCGTATTGTCCGGATTATAAGACGCATCCCCCCCCCTCGTAATTCAAAGCGAAAGTTTCGAGCAACACTTACGATCTTGTTCCGTGCGAGCGGATTGGATCAACTTTATTGACACTGGACGTAGGCTTGAAGTACTCGGTGTGACGATCTGATTCCCCGCACGACCTATTTGATGTCGAATCGCTTGTCAGTTACCCCCAACAGCTTCCAGCCTCAAAACATCATCTGCAGATAAATCCCATTAATCAACGGCCTGGGAGGCTCACACAGACGCCCGTCCCTCTGCCGCTCTCGTCGTGACGGCCCCACGGAGAGTCGAGGTGCAGAAACAGCGACGATGATGCGCGCTCATTATGGTAACGCCGCGTTTTGAGCCCCGTCAATCGCACGTGTTATGAAATTCCACAAACAAAACGAAGGGAGGACGTTTTGACGAATCGCTGCACGCGCGCGCGTTGGGTTACGGTGGGTCGGTCTCGGCGGGCACGAAATGCGAAGAGTGGCCGGGTATCGGGCGGTGCACGTGCGGGTCGCTGCCTCCTGCCCGCGCTCCCCCAGCGTCACAGCCCGCCCTGCCCGCCCTGCCCGCCCGCCCTGCCCGCCCTGCCCGCCCTGCCCTGCCTGCCCTGCCCGCCCTGCCCGCCCTGCCCGCCCTGCCCTGCCCGCCCTGCCTGCCCTGCCCGCCCTGCCCGCCCGCCCTGCCCGCCCTGCCTGCCCTGCCCGCCCTGCCCTGCCCGCCCTGCCTGCCCTGCCCGCCCTGCCCGCCCTGCCCTGCCCGCCCTGCCTGCCCTGCCCGCCCTGCCCGCCCGCCCTGCCCGCCCTGCCTGCCCTGCCCGCCCTACCCTGCCCGCCCTGCCCGCCCTGCCTGCCCGCCCGCCCTGCCCGCCCTGCCTGCCCGCCCGCCCTGCCCGCCCGCCCGTCCTGCCTGCACGCGCCCAGCGGCGGGGGACGCTGGGACGACCGCGCGTTCCACTCCCGCACCCCACTCGCTGCGGCTACAGCTGCAGCTGCTGCTGCTACAAGGCCAACACGTGGCATATTTATGCAATGCAAATGTTAGCGCGACTCGTACGTTTTGATCTGTTATGTTTGAATCGGTTGTTTTTTTTTTACGCGGGCAATTCATCGATGCTCATGTTTGTTGAAGAGAGCAATAAGGAGGTCGGAGCTGCAAACACGACTGTCTAGTGACACGAATGTTGCACAAATAGAGGTGCAGCCCCGCAAGCGCTGGCTCACGCCACTGCTGGTGGAAGGACCTCAGCCAGAGGAAGCTCTTCCGCGAAGAGAGCCCCTCTCGAGGATGTTTGGCCTACTCTTCCACGTTGGCCAGATGTCTTGAAAAACAAAAAATAGAGATGCCCTCATGCTCAATTGGATTAACTGTTCTGGTATAATTGCATATATCTTATATATAACACTGTACATATTCAAATTGTAAAAAAACCTGACCCAGCCTAGTATGGACATTGCATTATTTATTAGGATTGTAAATTATTATTTTGTGCCAAAGAAGTTAATAGATGTAATACCACGTTCGGGCTCATTTGCAGAGGTCTGATGCGTTTTGGCCAACTTTATTGCTGATGGATATGACCAAGACAGTGCCAGTTGCTCTTGAAATTTTCCAGCTGTAAAGACAATTAAATATGCTGTACCTCTCCGCGGAATTATATATGTTTCTGCAAGTCTTCATCTCGGATGAAAAGGGTTGACGTTGCAGATGTTGTCACACTGGAACAGCGGCCGGCAACCAAAATAACAAGGAGAGACATTTTTTTTTTCGAAATCGGTTAAAAAAAAAACTTCGCTATTTCAAGAGCCACAATGCACTGCGGCGAATTCAAGACGGTGGTCACGAAGCGGTCGTTGACGAACCGCACGCAGCTCCGTAGCCGCAGGTTGCAAACCCTGCGCTCGACGGAGTCAACACTGCCTCCTCACAGAATCAGAATGAAAATAGAAAGCTCCTGGACCACATGGAATAACTGTGGACATCCATCGTCAAAAAGGCGGGAACCAGTTGCCTGGAACAACATTCGCGGACGGATTTTTTAACTGTTTACACATCGACCTCGGTCATTGTTGCGTGTAATGCGTGATTCCCAATTGAGTGACCTGGAGGTAATTTTTAGCATTGAGATGATTGGCCAATGCCAGTTACAATGTATGAGGGTTTTATTTAGCTACGGCCGGAAATCAGGGATGATTGAAGGAGAAGCTGGAACAGGAGTCGAACATGCAAACTCCACACAGAAAAGCACCAGAGTTGGGAATCGAAACCAGGCCCTTCCTGCTGCGAGGCACTGCGAGCACTATCACTGTGCCACCCTGCCGCGAAATGATGCCTCGATCATCGTTTCCGCGTGTAGATTGTTCATGAAGATCAACATGAAGTGGGAAAATGTAGAGGCGAATACGCCACGTGATCAACCGTGGTTTAAGGGAAGGATTATTTTCCATTGAGCGTGTACAAACGATTTATCAGATCCTGGAATAGATTCATGAATATATATTACCCTTGCGCGTAGCCTTTGTAGATTATGAAAATAGATTTGATACAGTCATCCAAGGTCTTGCAAACCTAAGGCGAATAAATAAAACATTACAAATTTAAGGATGACAAAAAATCACGGAAAAAGAAACAGCCACACTGACGTTGCATGGGAAAGCACCACAAGGCAGACAAAAGGAGAGACAAAGATGCACTTTAATCCATGTTTGGGTTGGAGTGCTCTTATAAAATTTTACTTATCATGAAAAGCAACATAAGATTGTGCCTAAAGTAAAAAAATAGAAAACCATGGTGTGTATTGCTTGCTACGACATGTGGCCTCAGATACGTGGACTCTGACAAAGAAAGTGGAGCAACATCTGAAGAGTGTGCAGAGAAAAGCGTGGAGAGATGCACGCCTGGCGTAGAGGCGCATTCGAGGTCACGCGCACGGCAGCGCCACCGTGGCGCCCGACACGAAAAGAGAGTGGGGGGGGGCACCTGAGTGGGGGGGGGGCAGGGAGCCCAACCTCCCCCCCTCTCTCACAGGGCTCTGTGGCGCGCGAAATCGTGTTGCTGTCCACGGAGTTTCCGTTACGATCGGCGTATTGTAGCGGGCTTGCGTTGAGTTGCAATTAATAGAAAAAATTAATGGGGATCGGGCGGGACACGGTCACACGGCGGTCGAGTAGCGACGGAGTCGCAGACAAAGGAGGGGGAATGCGCCCGAGACGACGTCCACCGCGGAGACGAAGCTCTGGCCGGCGTGAAAGAGGAGACCAAGTAACTTTCTAGATGGGCTCTCTCTTTCTCTCATGATAACTTCCTCGCCCGGTATCCAGGAGCCTGGGTTTGATCCCGACCCTGACGATGCCTGTATTATGAAGTTTGCGGTTTTTATCTCTCCTCGTGGGTGCGTAGATTTTTCTCCGGGTCCTCCGGTTTTTGCCTCCACATTTAGAATCAACGTGCCCTCAGTATTCGGCTGCTTATAAATTTCCACTCGATAAGCCACTTCTTTGAGCTGTCATTTGTAATAGACGCGTTGTTTCTGAAAAAGAGATACACAGCTCAGTGGGGTCTTACCAGGTTAAATTTTAATTTAAAAAATGTGTTGTTAAAAAAAATATTGGAGGGCCTTCCACCAGCAATGGCGTGGGGAAGACATTTCAGGGTATGGCACCTCTTGCCGCTTGCCGAAAGAGTAACAGCGTCGCAATAATCGTTCGTGCTCATCCCAGGTCGAGAGGATCTGCTCGTGATGCCGGCAACACAATGGCCTCTCAGCACCCCGTGCCGCTCCGGGATTACGTTCGGAAATCTCTGCTTGTGTGCGTGCGCGTGTGTCTTGTGGTGCATTGTGCATGGGTATGTTGTGGGAGGGGGGCGGTCTCGTGGTTGATAACCATTGAGTCGTTGCATTTCCCATGACACTTGCAGCAAATTGGCCGTTCCTGCAACGTTTTTATTTTATTTCTATCAAAGTGATGTTGGACGCGAGCTGGAAATGTGCCGCTCCGTGCCGCGTAATTTACACGAGAAGACCCATTTTGCGTTGGCGTCCCACTGGCATCGTGTGCAATGAATGATACTCGCAACGGATATTTGCCTCGTGAAAGATGAACGTCCGTGACAAGATGCAGTAAACAGCTCTCATTGCTCGTTCTTGTTGAATGTGGATTCATCATTTGAATCGCGCGTAAGTTGCCGGCGCTTTGTCGAGCCATTTCTGGATGAAGGCCTCCGACACCGATTCGATTCTGGAGGTTATTTGACCATACTTCACCACGCCGGTCGCTGTGAGTTGGTGAAGTTGCGGGGAAGTCCATGACCGGTTCAAGGTATCACTTGATATTAAGCGTCGCCGGAAATCAAACTGAGCTGCGTTCAGAGCACAGTGCGATAACCACTGCGCCACCGCTCCCCCTAAGCGCGTTTATCCTACAACCGCAGTATATTTTAAATGGAATTGACAAATGTATGCTTGAAGCGGCCGAATACCTTCTCAAATAAATGGCACTAGAAATGGGAGGGGGAAAAAATCAAAAAATATTTCGGAACCTTTAGAAAAATAGTTTAACCTCCCCCTCCCCCCCTCAGAAAAAAGCCCTCTCAGAAACAACAACCGCGAGCTGAAATGTACCTGGGCATTCGCGAAAAAAAGAGATCTGACTCTAAGGTGACTCATCGAGCTCGGCTGTAACATGACGCGAGCACGAGTGTGATGAGAACGGCTACATTGGGAGGAGGAGGAGGGGGGGGGTTGTTAATGCTCAACAGGCTTCCCGGCGGCCAACACGACATACAAACTCCGCACAGCTGCCGCTTCCTGAGAGGTTCTCAGTGTTGTCAAATTACAACATCAGGCCCCGGTGTGCGCCCGTGATCAGCCTGCTGCCATCTGCATCCGGTAATTCACGGATGTCGTGGGGGGTTGAGGTGGTGGAGGGCGTGGAGGTGGTGGAGGGCGTGGAGGTGGTGGAGGGGGTGGAGGTGGTGGAGGAGGGGGAGGGGGGGCATTACCGAAAGTGCACGAACACGCTACGAAGTGGAGGCTCAAGAGCGCCACGCGTTCATCACAACGAGCAGCCGCGTGCGTGCGCCGTGCCACGGGGTGGGGGGGGGCACAGTCCGTGTGGTGTGAAACCAACGTGCAAATGACAAGCAGGTCACCTCCAGGGAGCATTACGGAGCTCCTCTGACCCACAGCTCGATTGCCCGCGACTGCTGTTATCCACGGTAGCTGTTGGGTGCCTGAAACATCCTATTACACGCGGTCCTGTTCCTTCCTGTGTATCCGCCGTTATCCACAACTTTCCTATGAGCCCATGGGGAACGACTTCCAATGTTGCACACTTTATTTGGGTTGGTTGTGTTTTATTTTAGTCTAATTTTATTTTATTTATTTACATTTTATTTTATTTCCACATACGTGACTTTACAAAAAAAACAATGACTATAGTAATTTCTACAGTCACGAAAGCTTCAATTCTAGAATTAAACACAAAAAGCAGTTCTATGGAAATGAGTTTTCAATCTGAATTATTTGAAAGTGCACTGCTCCAGTGGCTTCCTAATATCGGAAGGAAGAGCGTTCCAGACGGCCGCAGGAGCGCATCTGAAAGGGCGCGATGCAGTGAGACCGTCTTTGTTTGATGGCCAGCCAATAAACGTGTTTATATATTGCTCCTTCATCGGTATTTCTTCATCGCAAACTCATCAGCGTCGCGTCACGTTTTTCTTGTTGCTCTAAACATTCTCCACATGTCGCAGCACACGCCACTGAGTGCGATCAGGATGTGGGCTGGGCAGCTGTGGCCGCACAGAGTCGTTCCACGCCTATCACCTGTCCCGGGCCGCGACTCCCACTCCCGTCCAAGGGCAGGTGCGAGGAATGAGACCCTCGCACCTGCCCTGGCCCCAGCCTGTGGATCTCTGACTAAAAAATAAATAAATTACAAAAAACGAAACTTGTTATTTTACCAGGTAAGGTCCCCTCCTGAGCTCTACAGCTCTTTTTCAGAAGCGACCTGGCCACGTGATAGCTCATCGGAGTGAATTATCACTGGACATTTATAACAGCCTGATACTCGAAGCGCACGATGTTGATTCAAAATGTCGACGGGAACAACCGGGAGACACGGAGAAGAATCCACGCGTCCACGGGAAGAACACGCCAACTCCAAATATACATAGGTATCGTCACGGTCGGGATCGAACCCACGACCTCCTGCATACCAGGCGAAGTAGTTAACATCTCGCTTCCGAGCCTTGTCATCGCCCCTCTCCCTCCCTCTCTTCCCAAGCATGTTCACCATCTCACACCCTCCCATGTATATCCACCCCTTCTCCCTTCCATGCACTGATTGAAAACTCATTTCTTGAGAACTGCTTTGTGTTCAGTTTGTTGTCTTTCCCCTGCACCTCCCATGAGCACAGTTGGCTACACACGGTGCGAAAGGAGTTCAACATACACACATGTACTGTATCTCCATCATCTCTCCAATGTATCCCCCTGCCTCCCCTTGATTCTCCATCCTCACCCGTCTCCCTCCCTCCCTCGCTTTCAAGCAGTTTGGGCCTCTGGGGCCAGTGCTCAGCAGCCTGTGCTTTATTTAAAGAGAAGACCTCCACGTGTTGCGACCAGTGGATGTGTTATCAGAGACGGCTACACGTAGGCCCACATGAGGCAACGCGATGGGCCCACACGGGAGGAATTAAAAAAAAAAAAACATTAAATCTGCAAATTCTCAACTGGCTCTGGTCACATCAGCACCGTAACATGTCCGTGACTGCTGCACGTGTAATTGTGTCAAGGCGTGAGTAGCAACATCCCCCCCACCTCCTCCACCCCCCACCTCCCCACGACTCAAGGTCCACAGTCTCGTGGTTGAGTCATTGCGTACTGACCACCTGTGTGGTCACTGAGGACACTGAGGTCATTCGTGGATATTCCCCGCCACGCACAAGTGCACCACCGGGGGCTTCATCAGTCACCCAGCACCGCCGGCCCCCGCCAACAGCAACGCCTACTACCCCCTACGGTGGCTAAAGTGGGAATCTCATGAGACAGTCCACGGGCGCAGCACGTCCCCACGTCTTCTCTGCTCGGTCCATGACGACGGCTGCAGAGAGAACACGCGCACCTGGTAGGAGACACTGGAAGACGCGCCGGGAGCAGTGCCCATTGGGGCACCGTCATTGATTCTCTTTCTTCACAGTACCGAATACAAAGAGTGCGTTTACTCCTGTGGCCATTTGTGAATTGTTCAAGAGCACAAAGAGTACGAAAAAACCCGCACAGAGGTGCACAATTATAACGCGCGATTCATCACAAGTAGGCCCGCACCGGCTGCTCCATTGGCAACGTTCACTCCCCGCAGGACGCGAGAGTGGCTCGTCGTGAGAATCGCGGTGGCCTCTTTTTGTTCGGCGACGAAGCGCGCAGTTTTGCTTTCCTCGCGCTCCTGGACTCGCATCTCCCAGCGCTGCGCGCCCAGCAGCAAGAGAGTTTGCTGATAATGGGCACGCCGCAGTAAGTTCGTGAGCAGGTCAGCTGTGGAGGGGTAACGTAGTGTGGGTTCTCAAACCTCTTCCAATACGTCTCACCAGCGTGGAAGAGTAGGCCGAATACTCTCTAGAGAGAGCTCCCTCGCGGAGGCCCTTCCAGCAGTAGCGGCGTGAACGAGCAATTGCAGGGCTGCACCTTTACCATGGCCTCCACGCGCGGCGTTCTTAGTGCCGCAAGGCGCTTGCCAGCGATCCGCGCACAGGAGGGAGGCTGCCCTGTTATACCACGATACCGACCTCCCTGTTATACCACGGTACTGACCACCCTGTTATACCACAGTACCGACCTCCCTGTTATACCACGGTACCGACCTCCCTGTTATACCACGATACCGACCACCCTGTTATACCACGGTACTGACCACCCTGTTATACCACAGTACCGACCTCCCTGTTATACCACGCTACCGACCTCCCTGTTATACCACGGTAGCGACCACCCTGTTATACCACGGTACCGACCACCCTGTTATACCACGGTAGCGACCACCCTGTTATACCACGGTACCGACCACCCTGTTATACCACGGTAGCGACCACCCTGTTATACCACGGTACCGACCACCCTGTTATACCACGGTAGCGACCACCCTGTTATACCACGGTACCGACCACCCTGTTATACCACGGTACCGACCACCCTGTTATACCACGGTAGCGACCACCCTGTTATACCACGGTACCGACCACCCTGTTATACCACGCTACCGACCACCCTGTTATACCACGCTACCGACCACCCTGTTATACCACGATACCGACCACCCTGTTATACCACGCTACCGACCACCCTGTTATACCACGGTAGCGACCACCCTGTTACACCACGGTAGCGACCACCCTGTTACACCACGGTACCGACCACCCTGTTATACCACGCTACCGACCACCCTGTTATACCACGGTAGCGACCACCCTGTTACACCACGCTACCGACCACCCTGTTATACCACGCTACCGACCACCCTGTTATACCATGGTACCGACCACCCTGTTATACCACGGTACCGACCTCCCTGTTATACCACGATACCGACCACCCTGTTATACCACGCTACCGACCACCCTGTTATACCACGGTAGCGACCACCCTGTTATACCACGGTAGCGACCTCCCTGTTATACCACGGTAGCGACCACCCTGTTATACCACGGTAGCGACCTCCCCGGGTCTCACGGTACCGAGAACCATGTGGCAGGTGGACGAGCCACCGGCCACGGGTAATTTCAGGAGAACATCGTCGGAGGCTGACGGAGCCAAGCCGGAGCGAGCTCGCCGCTCGGTTCGAGGGAACAGTGGCCGCCCTGGTTAATACTGCGGCTGTATTCACAAAAAGTAAGCACCGTCTGTTTCACAGCGGACTTTGAAGAGCCCACGATGTTATTCGTTGTAACCTGGCGCGCATTTGACGTACGGTATTCGTATGGACGCTGCTCACTCGCAAACGACATAACGAGCCAAATGCCTTTGACGCATTCTGGGGGTGGACATGCGCGCCACGTAAAATGTGAAGCAGCGAAGGTGAGCGGCAAGCGCAGCGCCGAGTCGAGCCCGATCACCGTCACGGAGCGGAGCTCCCAAGGTGAGGGGCTCGGCACGCAACGCCTCCTTCCACATTCATAACACCGTCGTTCAACAGCGCGCAGCCGTAAAATATTGCCGACGGTTAAATATTAATTTTCATTACAGCTCTCGGGTTATGATCCGCACCACACAGACCACACTTGGCCTCAGCTCCGGGGCAATGCATCAATCAAATGTAAATTGCTACAGTATTTCTAAAATTCGGCATGAGGCATTAACTGACTTCTGAACTTTCCCCTACACTTCTGGATACATTACTTCCTTTTTTCCTTTCCACACTCATAACTTTGCCTTAAAAACATCTTTACAATCGCAGGCGTGCGGACTGGCCAAATTGTAGTGCGGTATTTGGCACGTCACTGGTTTTGTTTGGATTGTTTTTGTCTTCCGTTTTAGGATCTTTAAACAAAAAAAGAGTTACCGGGCCCTGCTAGAACTTTGCACGTAAAAGAAGAGAGAATGAAACAATGCGTAGCCATAACCCTCTATTTTGTTAAGGTGCCACCACTCCCACACCCCCTTATATACCACGGCTTTCCCTAAGAAAACATCGACATTTCAACATACATTGCTGCTCTTTAATTTTCCACAAAGTCCTTTATGCAACCGAGCCGAGCGGGAGACGGAGGGGGGGAGGATTGAGCGGGCGACGCTTTTGTTTGGCTTTGAATGGGGCAGGGGTGAGTGTTGGCTTTCATGCTGGCCTTCCTCTCTCGGTCATCCATTTGCCAATCCCCCTATTGCTCTAAAACCCCGCACACCACACACACACCTCGATGCCACCTTTAGAGACCCCGCCGCAAGCCCCTTGTGTCTGCCTTCGGGGGGCTAGACACGTCGCCTTTTGTACAATAACGCGGCAAGCCGAGGCTGCTGCGTGCACAGTGAGACCAGGCACAATCTGTCTCAGGTATACAACCATACTTCGCGTAGATTGTGCGCTTAAATGTGCCGTACCTTCTTTCGTGTAATAATGTACGGCTCTAGGCCGGGCTGCTGCTGCTGCTGCTGGATGAAGGCCTCCCGCACGGCGCGGTTGTGTGTCCGCGTCTGTCAGAGCAGATTGGTGAAGGTGGCACGGCAGGGCCAAGTTTAGATCTCACTCGCCACCGATGCCAGCAGCCCTGGCCAGGAATACAACTCAGCTCGCTGGGTTCGAAGTTTCAGTTTTCAGTTTCATTTATTTGGTATAGCTCTGTGAGCCATTCGGCTCTTGAATTCGGGTGCAACCGCAACAAACAAAACACAAAAACATGAACAAGAAAACATCTTAAAGTTACTATGCGCAAAACAGAAAAATCCAGGAAAAAACTGCAAAGTCTTCCAGAAAATAAGCACCAGTCCACCAACGCTGTGCATAAATCCCAGTGGGATGCAAGTCAAACAACAACAACAACAACCACAAGACAAATTAGATTAAAGCCATCATTCTAACTCCGTACTACAACAAACAAACATGGGCAAACCAAAAAACTTTTCGGAATCACCAAAATAAAGCCATAAGCAATGTAACAGAAGTACAGCCACATTAGCCATGCGCCATCTACTGGGGCAACTTCCACTGGCAGTGGCATGAGCAAGCAATTGCAAGGGCTGCACCTTAGCAAGGAGCACACATTTCATCTCGTTAATGGCTGTTGAAAATTGTCTCGCATCCAGCCAAGGCTTGGCCAGAATTACTATTTTCTTTCCTGGCGTGGAGCTGAGCATTGTATTTATGACTTCCGTTCACGAGGCACCGCAACACATGCATTGTGCTGTCGGGCAGCTCATTGCTTATGGATTTGCCACGTGAAAATATTGTGCTCGCACGAACCCCAACACGCTGACAAGTGACACTTCCAACAGCAGCTTTCGAGGGCAAACGACTATTTATTTACTTTTTTTACCAGGTAAGGCCCACTGAGCTACTATCGCTCTGTTTTTCCAGAAGCGGTCTGGCCACTCGGCCGGAGGGCGCTGTGGGTGGGTTGGTTGGGCACCGGCCGCGGGTAATTTCAACAGAAACATCGTTCGGGGCGGTGATGGGGGCCGAGCAATAAAGGGCACTTGGCCGCTCCTTGCCACGCGATGGCGGTTCAAAGGGGCAGTGGCCACCCCGGTTAATACGGGGGTGGCTGTACTAACAAAACGTCTGCCTCAACGTGGACTTGAAAGAGACCACGATGTGATTTTAACTTTTAAACTTTTAAATAAATAAAGAGACGAGGTCACGCGCGCTTGGGGTCACGGTTCCCATTTTTATTTCCATGTTTCTAAAATTACCCGTGGATTATTTAATTGGGTAAGAGTCACGCAGCAACGTTGCACTCTGTGGGCAGACTGCGCCCACCTGTGAATCGTAGCGCGTTGTCTGCTGTAAATGAAACACTGTATATATTATATATATATACCGTGACGTAAGTTGTAGATGTGGTCTGTGGTGTTTCGGTGTAGATGCCACTCGCACCGACAATACTGCCTGATAGACCACACGCGTCGCACACACGTGAAGGTCTCCCTTTTGAAACGAATGCATTTCAGAGGTACTTGCCTGTAAATAAAGAGGAGACATTCGACTGAACGCATGTGCGATGTCTCCACGCCACAAGGGTCGATAAAAACAAGTATTATAACTGTGACAGTGACAGCATATACCCCACACCACAGAGCAACGCGTCTCGCTTCGCTTCCATCGTGAACGTCGCCTGGGTTGTCTCTCGCCTGTGCATGGTCTATGACGCGCGGCCCTATTTCTAGAGTTCACTTTCTGTTTGGCTGAAATGTAAGTGGCCCGATGCGGTTCCACGAGCATGTCCATGCGAGTCGCCTAACATTACCTAAAGTCCCCAAGAAGCCAGATGGAAGCTCCTTCCTGGGGATACACAGGAGTGCCCTGAGCATGGCAGAGCCCCTGGGACTTCAGGAGACGCGAGTGTCGTTGCCGTGTCCTGGCCCGTGTCTGGGCTGGCCCAGCATAGCTCAGCTCATTCTCTTCGCGGAAACATTGGATAGCCTCGGCTGCACTGCACCCCCCCCCCCCCCCCGTCCTAACACACACACACACGCGCGCCATACAGAACTCGCAATCCCAGCCGGCTGTGGAGGGGCTTACTGGGTTTAAGCGCTCGTTATAGATGCCATCCTCTGCCCATCAGAGACTATTTGCATGCCATTGTGCCACGATGCTGTTGCGTCTCACACCTGCTCGACTTTAATTGGGGGGGGGGTTTCTGCGGTGGAGGCGAGGAAGGAGGAGGAGGAGGGGTGGTGTAGGCTGTGAATCGTCAACAACGACCGTGCATTACTTGAACCGGTTCCCATTATCTCATATCTGCTCTTCCCACTCGGCCTGGATGTGGTGCGCGGTTGTAATGAATGCATCGCACCTGCGCTCGCCCTCCGCAAAGTTATTTGAGTAGCGCTCACCAGGTGTGGGCCATTCCTTGTCAGCTCTGCAGCCACCCCTTGTGTGTCGTGGTGATGGCGGTGCCGATTATCCGTCCCCCCCCCCCCCTCTCTTTGCATACGAATTTTTTTGCACGCAAAGACTGCTTTCCTGAGCAGCTCGCAGTTGTGTTTCTAAAGTAATGACGGGAAACAGCTCCACAATTCATTCATAATCAGAATATCGATTTCTGCTGCAGGAGGAATCCGATAAGCTATAAAGCTCTTTTTCACAGATGTGCAGTAGGGACACGGGGTAAGAACTTTACAACAACAAACAATACAAAAACACCATAGTAGTGCAAAGTACAAGAAAGGTAAACAAATCACCCAAACACAAACAAATACAACACTAAACCATTTCCATCCTACCAGGCAGAGCCCACTGAGGTATTATCTTATATTTCACAAAGCGACCTGGCCACAAATGATAGCTCAACAAAGTGGCTTATCATTTGAACATTTATAGCAGCAAAACAGTCTAAATAATCCCAATGCATGTTTCTAAATGTGGAGGGGAAACCCCGGTACAACAAATCCACGCGACCACGGGGAGGACATGCAAACTCCAAATATACAGACATCAGGGTCGGGGTCCGACCTCCGACCTCCTGCATACCGAGCGAGGAAGACAACATCGCACCACATTCAGAGGGCAATGCCACGCGCCTCGGAAACGTAAAAAAGAAAAGTGTGGCCTGGCTTTTTGTTTTGGTTTGAGAGCCGCTGCAGCCTTCTTCGCGTTCCTGAACTTTAACGAGTCGCGCCGAGCTCGCGCGCTCACCCTGCGGAGAGCTCGCCCAGTGCCGCATTGCGATGTCGTGGGATCGTGCGGAGGTTAACGGACAGATTGTTTTGTTCGTTGATTTTTTAAGACATCAAGGAAGCGACGCAAAAGTAGCCGCGGCTCCGTGAACATGGGCGTTTGCATGACGTATAAGAATACTTTCATTTAATATAGCGTCAGTCAGTGCTTTGGCATCCCATAACGCTGTAGGTTAATTAGATATGTGGACCAAGTTCCATAAAAAGCAACTACCAAGCAAACGAAACCCCCCACGTGACCAAGCAAGATCAAACACGAATAAAGAAATTAAGAAATGGCACCATAACAAAGAGCACAAACAACAACAACAACGACGAAAGTTGTCACAACAAATAAATGGGTCCACGAGGTCGACTACGACTACTGCGACTAGTACACATCCCCAGACCACAGTCCCAACTTTCCAACCAAGGCAGGAAACTCCTTTATATCAATCGGTCAAATGTCCAAAAAGTGATGACGTATTTTTCAGCGTATGCCTTGGGCAAACGATACTGATAGTGCATGGACGTCTCGGTGTCACGTTGACGTGCCAAGCTGTCAGTGGCGATGTAAATACCGAATGCTGTCAGCCAGGCGCATTCGCCAATGTTTGCCTGACACCTACACCTCAGCCAACCCCTGGCTTCTTAACTTGGAAACCCGAGCAAACCTCGGTGTGGCCACAACACAAACACGCCATCCATCACGCGTGCAAAATCAATACAGCAAAAAGCAGGCATAGCCAGGCCAAATACCTGGGCGAAAGATTTTCGCCGGAGGGCACCAGCAAACAAGAAAGGGCGTCGTTTTCATTTTATTCTACGGCCAAAAAAATGACACGATAAACATGCTGCGCCTTTCAGGCTTAAGAAAACTGGGGGAGAATCGAGGAATAGCCAGTGGGGGTTTCTTCTCTGCGTCGTTATTGAATGACGCCCGCAAGCACCACACGTGCATCCTGCGAACAATGCCAAAAGGCCATCCGTCGTGCGAGACGATGAGCAGACAACTGTGTTCATCTTTAACACTTCCCTCTCAAGGACGCGTTTTTGTTTGTTTTAAATTACGCGTCAATTAACTGCAAGTGTGGCTTCGTGGTGTGCTGCTGCTGCTGCTGCTGCTGCCGGGCCTGGGTGAACCATTACGATGCTGGATCAGGGCAATGACAAATCGCATTACACTGCGATGATGCAGGACCCAGCGCTACAGGAAGTATAAAAGCCAGCGTTCTGAGGCTCCCCCCCCCCCCCGCAACTGCTTTGCAAATGACGAGTCCAGATCAACTTAAACCCCAAGACGGTCCTATCCCTCACGGCCAAGATCAACTGTCCATTAGTCACTGCGAGGAGCTGTTGTGTGTGGGGGTCACAGAGTCAGGGAACAAACCCGTGGCACATAACCTCGTACAACGTGGCGGGTTTGAACCTTGAGTCAATGCATACGGATTTTTTTTGTTTAAACGACAAATCACCCGGAATTACGGAATATAGATGAAAAAATACAAACTGTAGCTCGTCTAATGTAGATAGAAATTACCAATTGTTTTCAAGTTGTGTAATTTAACAAATGTAATGGATTACAAATGCATTAGATTTGCATGTCATGTAGAATTCACCGTCCCATCTCTTGCTGTAAAACAAGATGTGACCGTTCATTCCGTTCGGCGCTGGCAACGCGCGTAGTCTGCGTCTCACAGCTGAGATGCCCGCACACAGAGGTCCTCTCAACAATAACCACGATATGTGACAACCGCTCATAGTCACAGAGTGCAGGAGAAAGAGTGAAGTGATATAATAAGGTTAATCTTGGCCACCACCTGTGTTGCTTATGTTTTGCACATCGAAAACAAGTTCCTTTGCAATAAACTCACCAACATTAACATCATGTCAAAGGCTCTGAATATCGCAATCTCTTTTTTGCCCTTATTCCATTTGCAAGTGGTGTAAATATAAACAGTCCTAATCAATGTGTCCATGAAACGTGCGTTTGTTCAGGCATTCATTTTTTCCTGTTGAATACGGTTTGGCGACTGTTAACAGCTGTCAATAATTTCCATTCCTTTATCAATGCACTGCTAGATGAAGGCCTCCCCATTCAGTGTAGGCCATGGAGGTAGTTATACTATTCTTCACTATGGTGACGAGATGTTAACTACCTCGTATGGTATACAGGAGGTGGTGGGTGCCATCCCGGCCCTGGCGTCTGCTGTATATTTGGAGTTTGCGATGCCTCTCTCTCTCTACCCGTGGTCGCATGGATTTTTCTCCAGGCCCTCCGGTTTCCCTCCACATTTAGAAACAACGTCACGCGTTTAGAGTATTTGGCTGCTATACATTTCCATGCGATAAGCCACTTCATTGAGCTATCACTTGTGGAAGCCAGGTCGCTTCAGAAAAATAGCTCAGTGGGTCTCACCTGGTGAAATAAAAATAGTTTAGTTTAAATATTTTGTTTAGTTTTACTGGTCAGTACAGTACTGGTGGAAAGGCAATGGGATGGGCAAGAGGGGGAGGTTCAGGACTGGTTCAGATGTCACTCGCCACTGACGTTGAACGCGAATCGAACTCAGTTGGCCTGGTTCACTGGGAAACACTGCACCTTGAGCGGCCGCTTCTGATTTCAAGGGGCCACAAATGACGTCACGCGATTTTTTAAAAGATTTTTGACCCCCCCCCCCCCCCCAGTCACACGGCGTCACAAAAAGTCAGACCACCCCTCAAATATGACATCACAAAGCTCTGCCCCCCCCCCCCCATTTTTTTAAACATGCTACAAATCGCTTAAAATTATTGTCATCGTAGTGCGCATTTAATGTGGCACTGCACTCTGATGTTGTAGGAGAAAACATTTATTAAAAAGTATATTTAATTAAGTAGAACGTGTTGTCTATATTTATTTAAAGTTGCGCATTGTGACGTCACATTTCTCACCCCCCCCCCCCCTCGTCACACATCGTCACAAATGTCTGACCCCCCTAGGTGCGTGACGTCATTTATGTACGGCCCCCAATGCAAAAATATCCGCGATTAATATCCGCACAGTGAATCACCGCACAGTGGCGTCACTCCTGAATGACTTTTGTATTTGTCGCGACTGTTTATCTCGCCAGTGTATGTGGACAGACGGAGAGAGAGAGAAGCGCGGCACGCATTGGAATTGACTCGGTTACCCACGGACTTTGTTGTCGTGCGAACTTCAAAAATGTCAAAATTTCACGGTAAATGTAGCTCCGTCTTGAACGCCGTCACCAGTAACCAGCGCGCGAGTTAATGTGCCCGTGCGCACACATCTTTCACGAACGCAGTTTGTCCACACGGCTCGAAGCCACCGCGAGACCAACGTTTGTCTAAATGATGGACGCGCAATGACAGCTTCCTCAATTCAACATCGCAGCGTTAATACAGCGGAAGTGAACGATGTTGAAGTATTCACAAAGTTGGGAACCAAACGAACGGTAAACAATGCGTGTGCTTGAATGTGTTGGTTTGAGCCGCCTAAGATGTTAAATTGTGTTGCTCACAGCAATATCGAGCTCCACAGAGGAATACTTGTATTTACGAATTAGTTAATGCACGTATATTTGTGTGTGTGTATGGGGATCGGTAGTGTAAGGGTTGGCGCGCTGCACTACGAACCCCAGCCACCCGAGTTCGATTCCCGCTCACAGCCAACATCAGTGACAATTATTTCAACCGGTCCTGGGTCCTCCTCCTAGATCGACTCAGCCTCAAATTAGTCCCTGGTGCGATGTGTAAATATCACTACTGAGCGTGGTGTTGGCCACCCAGGCACCCTCGTGTGCCGTGCCGACCTTCATAAGTGCTCCTCGCTAACAGCACTTGCCCTATATAACAGGCTATATGGGGGATCTTTGTCTCTGTGTATGTGTGGGTCAATAGGACAGTCTTAGAAAGCCTGCTGCTTGGTCATTACGCGCACACGGTGCCAACAGAGCGGCCTGCGTTGCATGCAGTCGTGAAATTAGACCTGTCACACGCGCGCAGCGAGCACACTATCCAGAACATTTTCATAACTGCGTTTGATTCATTTGACAGTCGCGCGCGCGTGCGTGTGTGCGTGAGGTATCAGGAGGTACGGTACCGAGCCTGGACCACCCTGTCCCTCCGATGGTTATTTATACAGCAGTTGCAGCACATGATACGGATTGCATTAATAACGTGCTGCTACAGCTGGCTCCTGCGTCTGGGTTTCGCGTCAGCACTCAAGAGCTTTGCCCTTTTGGGTGTCTGTTCATCAGCCCGCGCCGATGAACAGACGCCCAAAACGCAGTCGCCACAGCGCAGAGAATCCGCATCAGTGCGTTGCGCAAGCCCGACACACGGTTGACATGCTATATATATTCATGTTTGTAAATGCATTACGTGTGTATTTTTAAATACGTAACATGTATGTGAGTGGAACACAACTCTGAGGGCTTATAGATGCTCAAGCTAGGTGTAGAGAGCTAGGCGCTAAATGGAGGTCTATTAAGCTTGCTCCTCGTGGCGTAGATAAACAAATTTGACGACGACATAAGATGACTACATTTGGCTTGAACGCGCCTGGCATCAATTATCCATCGCCACGCGCCACGGTGGTGGCATCGCGATGCCGGGTGGTGGTGGTGGTGGCGGTGAGGGGCGCAAGCCACCTCGGCAAGAGCGCTCGGGGCCGGGATGCAGCGCATAAAGGGCTCCGGCTTCATAGCTAAATAATGATATAAATACTTATTTGTCCTATATAAATAACTGAATATGGGTGCATCACACATCGGCTGGAATTCATAATCACGTAACGCCAATTAACGTGAAAGCAACCGTTCACCTCTCTTGTCTTCATCTTTCTTCTCTCGTCGTCTCGTTAAATTCGTCTCAAGCTCTTTTGTCATCTCGCTAAAAGCTCATGAATCGAAAGTGTGGGTGGGGGCGGGGAGCGGGTGGCAGAATTTATTTTTGATTTGGGCCCCCAATGGGGCAGCACCCTCATTGTTAAAAAAAATTTTACTCGACTCAATGGGAGGGCTACAAGCGCGTTTTTTTTTTGTTTGACTCGGCCCATCATCCCTGACGGGCCATGAAAACAAGCCACGGTGGAATCTCAGCAGTGGCTGTGTCTGATGGGAGACTGCGGCCTCGCCATGGGAACGTAGCGTTTCCTCTCCCAGGTTCGTGCCCCCTCGCAGAGACGAGAGCTGCCCCCTCGTCACCGCGACTGTCGGTGACACTTTCTCTCGCTCTCTTTCTCTCTCTAGCGGCTGCCGGCGCTCCGTTCCGCGCAGTTGTCAAAATAAAATCTGAATTGCCATGCGGCCATCATCCCAGGGAAGGACCGTCTGAGCTGAATTAAAAGACAAATCAGGTGATTGTATTTCTTTGTGCAGTCATTAGGAAAGCCAAGTTCAGAGGCGACCACCCCAGCGAAGGTGTCCACCGCTACTCGGTCATGGTTAATCGCTCGCTTGAGCTACGTGGCCACCTGTGCAAGGCTTCATTAAAACCCCCTGTCGGCTTGGCTCCACTGTCATTCTTTGGCATTCCAGATTCCCAATTTTCTATGGGCTACCCATACCCTTTTTTTTTAAACGAACTTTCTGTGACGCTTTCCAAACTAATGGAAGTGCACGGCCAGAGAGTTTGCCAGCAAAAAAACATGAAATCGTTGCAATATGCCACAACGTTCACGGGTGAATAGATGAATGGAGTAAAGATGAAAGGGTAAGGAATATAATTACTATTGAAGAACCGAATACTCCAGCAACACGCTTCAGTTGGCACAGGAGACGGCGGAGTGTACATTTTATGGGTTGGTTGTCGTTTCCCATTACACGGGCTCGCTCTATGAAACGTGTTCACTGTGGTGGAGTTGCTTTTGTATTCACCTACAGTATTTGAAAATGTGCTTCACACTTTAAAGTACTGTTTCAATGTAAAATGTTTTTTTTTACAAATCACACTCGCTATAGAGCGTAATTGTATGTTCTTGCTGTGCGTGTGTATGGGCAGGTGTAACTGCTATAATTAACCTAAAAGAGGACAAATTGCAGGAAATATGTGCGGTAATTTGGAATAATGGTAAAATCCTTACATTTTTGTTTGTAAACCGAACAACCACTTTTGGACCAGATGTGTTGCTAACCTTGAGCATATATTCTATACCACCTTGTTCGAATTGAGTTTTTTTTAGTCGCAATTTTCCTGTTGTTACATCCCTACAGGGTCGGTAAAAATGAGTACCTCGCCTCTGCCATAGGAACGTGGAGTTTCCTCCAAGTGGCTCTGGGCTGCAGACGGGAATGAGCACCGCCTCGATTACTCACTTGAGCAGGAAATTACTTTTATCCTCTTTGCTTAAACCACGGCAATCGCTGATTTTTAAAAATCAATAAATGTGTGCTTCTTAATTAAATAAGCACAGTGATTAGCCGCAAAAGATCTGAGGTGGCTAGCGGTGGGTGGGTGGGGGACGCTTGGGTTTTGTGAATATGTAAACATGTGAATATGTAAATGCGTTAATATGTGCTGCGTTGGTTCGCCGCTATCACGGCGGCACGCGGCATGCCGAGAGCGCACCGCAGAGTGGACGTTCAATGCCAATCAAAATTCCCTTTTTGATCAACGCGATTCAGCGTCTACGCACCATCAATCCACCAGATGTGGCTGCGGGAGGATGCTTTCTGCTTACCTTTTGGCTTTGTTATAAATGTATCCTCGTGCAATTAGGTTAATTGTACAAAAATACCAGACATTTTGCTTGGTCGCTTGCCAAGAAGGCGAGGGCTTCGTGTTTCTAAAATGGTGCATTCAATAATACCAGGTATTAGGCCCCATGTGTTTTGGCTCGGATTACTTTTTTTGTTGTTAATCAAGTGTCTGATTTTAAAGGCTTTAATAATAAAAATGTGCTCAATTTCTTTAAAGCCTACATGCGAAGCGATACGCTCACTACGTCGTCGTCGTCCCCCCCCTCATTAATTCCGCAAGAATAACTCCGCAAAACGTGTGACAAACACATCTCCCCGACAAAGTCCCAGAACACGCGAATCGAATTAAATTGCAATCACTTAACGTGCAATGCCTTCATGAAGTGACAGCCGTTAAGGTAGCAGAGGGGAAAAAAGGAGCTCATTTAAAGCATCGCAGTGGTGAAGTGCATGACGAACAATGCTTTGAGGAAAAGCAGGTGGATAGTGTACGTGGTGTGTGTTGAACTTATTTCGTACCGTACGTAGCCAACCATGCTAATCGGAGGTGTGTATAATACACAGAGCCAGTGCCTTGACGTCAATGGAAGTCATTGGCGATAGCTGTAATACTGAATTCGTAAGGGTGTTTTTTTATATATAGAAACCTGATGTTTAGTTTATTAATGCAGTTGGTGGAGAATTCTGCATCATACGGATCATCCCAGCACCTCCGATTAGCACGGATGCTGGCTGCAGTTCCACGTGCATGCGTCATCGCAAGGAAGTGATCTGCTTTATATTTGGTAATGAATTGTATAAGATGTAGCTGGTGAATGTGCTGAGCATTCATTAACAATTTTGCATGGATGTCCATACTGTATTGTAATTAGCGCAGCTTTCTAGGACGTGTTTAGCCCAACGAATAATTATATTCTAATTTCAAATCACTGGAGAAATCGTCCGGTAGATGACCAATTAGCCACGTCTGCTGTCACTTAGACACAATTCAGCCATCTGCTTTGAGATTTTTTTTTTTTAGATGTAGATTACAAAATACAAGTGACATATGTAATAAAATTACATCTAGCAGTTTCCTCGCAATGTAGACAGTGCCCGTCTCTTTCCATGGACATCTTGCAGCCGATCCGTCAGCGAGGAAGCGTGAGACACGTGACGGTGAGCACACGCGGCGTGGACGCGTGCCGAACTTCTTCCGCACCGTACGTAGCCAACCGTGCCCATGGGAGGCTGCGGTGTGTGGTGTGTGGTGATGAGTTTGTGTGGGCAGAGGTAGTGCAACCGCTCGCGCCCTGCACTACGGACCCACAATCAGAATATTTATTTATAGTGGAGCAATCCGCTGAGCTATTAAGCTCTTTTTTCACAGATGTCCAGTCCCGGGCCTCCCCTAGGTCGACGCAGCCTCAAATGAGCACCTGTGAGATGTGTAAAACATCGCCACTGGGGAGACAAAGGCGGCCGGGTGTGGTGTTGGCCACCCACCACCCACGTGTGCCATAGGTGCTACTCGCTAACAGCACTTGCCCCAACAGTCTGTGAAGGCTACACGGGGGGGGGGTAGTGGAAATCTTTGTCTTTGTATTCGCACAAAAACAATTTGTCGCGGAGTCAAATTCACTCGAGTGGAGCGGCCGCCGCTCTCTGACACTAAAATCGCAACGCGGCCGGCCTCTTTGCGCCGTGAGCAGCTGAGCAGGTTCCGAGCCTGCACACCACTTGGATGGGCAGACCACAGCGCTCGATAGCCACGGTGGCTAGGGGATGTTGACTACCTCGCCTGGTATACGGGAGGTCGTGGGTTAGACCCCGGCTGACGCCTGCTGCTGTATATTTATAGTTTGCATTTTCTCCCCGTGGTCGCGTGGGGTTTTCTCCGGTTCATCCGGGTGATTCTCCTTCCACGTTAAGAATCAACATCGCGCGTTCAGAGTGAGTGGCTGCTATGAATGTCCACGTGAAAAGCCACGAAGTTGAGCGATACTTTGTGATGGTCAAGTCGCTGCTGAAAACGAGGCTCAGTGTGCCTTGCCTGGTCAAATAAAAATTGTAAATAGGAATAGTAGACGGATGCGGTAGGCTTCGTGGACAGTGTAGAGACATCTCCTTTCGTTCTGTACTCCCCTTCCCACCTTCATCAACCGGCACTGACCAGCGTGGTGAAGTATGGTCTAGTATCCATCATGGCCCCGCAAGGAGTGGGGAGGCCCTCATCCATCAGTGAATAGTTTTTTTTTTAATTGTCTGTACGTGTACAGACATGGCCACAGAGACGGACGCAAGCAGGGTTGTGCCTGTCTGTGACTCCTCTACAATGGACGAGCATGTCTGTCTGTGGCTCGCCTGCGATAGATGCGTTTGTACCAAAGCTGGCAGTGAGTAACGCGGTCCATGCTGAAGCCAGCCCTTAACAATGGGCTCAGTGTGGAGTGGTGTGTGGACATGACTTGAATGCAGGAGCTCTCACAACTCCACCCTTAGTGCCTCCCTCTCTCCCCTTGCCGAGGCCATACGCAACAGATGGTGCAACGTCCTGACACTTACGCGACTTTGCAATTGGGAGCATTGATCGGCGTCAAAACTCGAGAGCTCACCGGCTTGATTTCAAGCTTTCGTGACTGCAGGAACCCACACTCTTTGGTTCTTTCGGTAAAGTCACGGAGGTAGAAATAAAATAGAATAAATCACGACGTTTCGATCGCAACACAAGCGACCGTCAGCAGGCGGAACAGATACAGCAGGACAACTACTGATTTAGGAGAAAGATCTGCTAACAAGCAGATCTTTCTGCTAACAAGCAGATCTTTCTCAGATGTTTCTCCTAAATCAGTAGTTGTCCTGCTGTATCGGTTCCGCCTGATGACGGTCGCTTGTGTTGCGATCGAAACGTCGTGATTTATTTTATTTTATTTCTACCTCCGTGACTTGAGCGAAAGAACCAAAGAGTGTGGGTAACCGGCTGTCACCAACCTTCGAATCAGTAAGTTGTTGAACTCGCGCTGAGCTCAGCGTGATTGGCCGCGGAGAAGCGGGCACCCCCCCCCACACACACACACACCCCCCCAGAAGCCCCCACCACCTGCTCAACGCACCACGTGACTGTGAAAAAAGAGCTTTGCAGCTCTTCGGATTCCTCCGCTATGGATAAAGATTCTCCGGTTAGCAACGGCAATCGGCGATGAATGAACAGCAAGTGGGAACTTTTAAAGATCCCTCACCCCTCCACCCCCATGATCGCGGCGGCGACGTGAACCGCCTTTCCGGGTTGCAGGGCAATACAAAGGAGCTCCACGTGCTCGTGGAACGAAACGTCGGACATCGTTACCGAGCCGACGTCCTGAAATCGACGTTACCCGCACGTCCAGGCGAACGCGCTTTGGCCAGCCCCTTGCTCAGCTCGGCGATGTTGGTCCGCCCCAACCCCCTTGTTGTGGATTCTTAGCCTTGGACGTGAATTTCGATTTAAAGCTTTCGTGACTGCAGGGATTCATCTTCTTGGTTCTTTCGGTAAAGTCACGTAGAATGGAAATAATAAAATAATAAAAATAAAACATAATAAAATAATTCTCACGACGTTTCGGCCACAACGCAAGCAGCCGTCCTCAGGCTTGCGTTGTGGCCGAAACGTCGTGAGAATTATTTTATTATGTTTTATTTTTATTATTTTATTATTTCCATTGGACGTGAATGTTTCGATGGTGTCCGAGTGCACGAGAGCCGCCTCCAGCTGCCCCGAGCCGCCTGCAGCAGCGGCGAGAGGCTGGGAGCAAGTCGCGGCGCTGGCAGGCAGGGCGGACCCGCCCTGTCGCCAACACCATGAAATGCCATCTCCGGTGTGGGTCCATACATCTTGCATTTATAAGATTGTTCATAGGGAATAGTTGTATGCGGTAAAATACACGCATATATAATACGGCAGAGTCTATATCTTGATTTGTTTTTACTTTGGAAAATGAGTTTTACCAGCGCGTTCTGGTAATTTCTCTCCTTAATGCCGACTGCTTTATGCGTTATTCAATCTCTTAAACGCTACCACTCTGCCTCCACAGCAGCGCGCTTCTCCTCCGAGGCCGCACATATCATGCGAGCCCGTCACTTCCAAGGTTTAAAGAACAGGAAATGTTGGCAAACACATTAGTCGCCTCTTGTATTTGCCCTTGCATGACCACACGCACACACAACGAGCACGACGTCTGATTAATTAACAAAGCATTTTAGGTGAATGCTGCTCAACTGCCCGTGATGTAAAAAAAAAAAACATCGTATTGTAGCATTTTCGACAAAGCGTCCGCAAGACACAAACGAGTGGCAAAATAAATCTCTCCGCTTCAAAAGCTTCCTCTGAGCAGAAAAAAAGAGACGCATCGTGGGTGCAGCTCCGAGCATGAATTCTGCCTTTCAGAAGCCGGCGTCCATCACGGCTCAGCGCCCCACAGATTTGTAGCTCTGCTGAGAGGAAACAATGCACTCACACATTCCCCTGCGCTCTCTCCAAGGAGGAGGCAAGGGCTCTGATGGTGAAACCTTGCGTGATCACTCACTACACATATACCATTGTCTCCTATTTACCATCGCGCTCTCTCTCTCTCTCGAGAAGAAGAAGAAGCGACATCATGGCGAGGACGTTCGACTTACGATCCAGAGGTCGCCCGTTCGACATCGGGATCCCGTCGCTGCAGTTCAAACGACGGCGCGAGTTTCTTAAATCTCCCCCAGCAGTGGAAATTGGGTTCCACCACAGCTATAGGTGTGTATATGTTGAACTTCTTTCGCACCTTACGTAGACAAACCGCGCTAGTCGGAGAGTGCGGGGGAAGGATAACAGACTAAACACACTAAATCGGTTCTAAATAAATTTATTTTCAATCTAGCTCCCAGTGGCTTCCGAGTATATGAAGGAAGAACGTTCCAGACGGCCGCAGAAGCGCATCTGAAAGCGCCACGCGATGCGGTGACCACCGGCTTTGTTCGATGGCTGAGCCAAAAGCCGCCGCTGTTGCTGCGAGGATGACCGCAGTTCGCCTGATGGTGGTCGACGCTCCTTGAAGAGATCGGCACGGCATTGTGGTTCGTCTGTGGCAAGCACTTCGTGTGCGTAATGAGTGCGACCTTTTAGCCCATAGAAGTGTTTCTCAAACTTTGTTTGGCCCGCGGACCACTTGGCCGATGCAAACATTTCCCCAGACCCACCCAGCCCCCCCCCCCCCCCCCGCGGCCCCCCAACTCTGGTGAAGAAACGCATTAACTTCTCTATCTAAATAGCGCTCATGCAAAATGATTCATATTACCAGAATATAAAAACAGTTTTGTTTTTAAACGCAGCTATAACAGTTTTTTTAGGGATGACATTTAGATCTTAGTGTTAGGGTAGTTTAATTAGCGTCGTTGAACTACCTTCATTTCCAAAGTTAATATCACGAGTAAACCAGTCATTGATGTCTGAAACAAAAGGTCGTGATTGTCCGGATCAAGCTGCGTTCGCATCACAGCTCTCTGCGGACCACCTGGAGGAGCGCGCGGGCCGACCACGTGGTCCCGGGGACTGCACTCTGAGAACCACTGCTCTGTCGGCAGCTTGCGTGTGGTGGGGTTAAAGTGTGAGTACATCCACCGCTTCCAAGGTGTCCAGGGTGGAAGAGTGGGTCAAATGCCTTCCGAGCGGGGCTCTCTAGAACTACCTGTCGTAGAGCGCGTTCCGCCAGCAGTGACGTGAGCTGGCGATTGCAGGGCTGCCCCTTTATCTTTACAGAAGAAGACTCTGTTCCGCATATCATGTGACTTTAAATGAGCTCCGCTTTGGGTTTTTTTTCATTTCTTGTTTTTTAAACATTTCGGAGTTCTTGTTTAACAGTCGCAGGTAGCAAGTCACGATAAGCCGTGCTACGAGAGGCAGACAAAACAATTAGAGGCAGACAAAACAATTAGAGGCAGACAAAACAATTAGAGGCAGACAAAACAATTAGAGCCCCGCCAAAACAATTAGAGGCAGACAAAACAATTAGAGCCCCGCCAAAACAATTAGAGGCAGACAAAACAATTAGAGGCAGACAAAACAATTAGAGGCAGACAAAACAATTAGAGGCAGACAAAACAATTAGAGGCAGACAAAACAATTAGAGGCAGACAAAACAATTAGAGCCCCGCCAAAACAATTAGAGGCAGACAAAACAATTAGAGCCCCGCCAAAACAATTAGAGGCAGACAAAACAATTAGAGGCAGACAAAACAATTAGAGGCAGACAAAACAATTAGAGGCAGACAAAACAATTAGAGGCAGACAAAACAATTAGAGGCAGACAAAACAATTAGAGGCAGACAAAACAATTAGAGCCCCGCCAAAACAATTAGAGGCAGACAAACAATTAGAGGCCAGACAAAACAATTAGAGGGCAGACAAAACAATTAGAGGCAGACAAACAATTAGAGGCAGACAAAACAATTAGAGGCAGACAAAACAATTAGAGGCAGACAAAACAATTAGAGGCAGACAAAACAATTAGAGGCAGACAAAACAATTAGAGGCAGACAAAACAATTAGAGGCAGACAAAACAATTAGAGGCAGACAAAACAATTAGAGGCAGACAAAACAATTAGAGGCAGACAAAACAATTAGAGGCAGACAAAACAATTAGAGGCAGACAAAACATTAGAGGCAGACAAACAATTAGAGGCAGACAAAACAATTAGAGGCAGACAAAACAATTAGAGGCAGACAAAACAATTAGAGGCAGACAAAACAATTAGAGGCAGACAAAACAATTAGAGGCAGACAAAACAATTAGAGGCAGACAAAACAATTAGAGGCAGGACAAAACAATTAGAGGCAGACAAAACAATTAGAGGCAGAACAAAACAATTAGAGGCAGACAAAACAATTAGAGGCAGACAAAACAATTAGAGGCAGACAAAACAATTAGAGGCAGACAAAACAATTAGAGGCAGACAAAACAATTAGAGGCAGACAAAACAATTAGAGGCAGACAAACAATTAGAGGCAGACAAAACAATTAGAGGCAGACAAAACAATTAGAGGCAGACAAAACAATTAAGAGGCAGACAAAACAATTAGAGGCAGACAAAACAATTAGAGGCAGACAAAACAATTAGAGGCAGACAAAACAATTAGAGGCAGACAAAACAATTAGAGGCAGACAAAACAATTAGAGGCAGACAAAACAATTAGAGGCAGACAAAACAATTAGAGGCAGACAAAACAATTAGAGGCAGACAAAACAATTAGAGGCAGACAAAACAATTAGAGGCAGACAAAACAATTAGAGGCAGACAAAACAATTAGAGGCAGACAAACAATTAGAGGCAGACAAAACAATTAGAGGCAGACAAAACAATTAGAGGCAGACAAAACAATTAGAGGCAGACAAACAATTAGAGGCAGACAAAACAATTAGAGGCAGACAAAACAATTAGAGGCAGACAAAACAATTAGAGGCAGACAAAACAATTAGAGGCAGACAAAACAATTAGAGGCAGACAAAACAATTAGAGGCAGACAAAACAATTAGAGGCAGACAAAACAATTAGAGGCAGACAAAACAATTAGAGGCAGACAAAACAATTAGAGGCAGACAAAACATTAGAGGCAGACAAAACATTAGAGGCAGACAAAACAATTAGAGGCAGACAAAACAATTAGAGGCAGACAAAACCAATTAGAGGCAGACAAAACAATTAGAGGCAGACAAAACAATTAGAGGCAGACAAAACAATTAGAGGCAGACAAAACAATTAGAGGCAGACAAACAATTAGAGGCAGACAAAACAATTAGAGGCAGACAAAACAATTAGAGGCAGACAAAACAATTAGAGGCAGACAAAACAATTAGAGGCAGACAAAACAATTAGAGGCAGACAAAACAATTAGAGGCAGACAAAACAATTAGAGGCAGACAAAACAATTAGAGGCAGACAAAACAATTAGAGGCAGACAAAACAATTAGAGGCAGACAAAACAATTAGAGGCAGACAAAAACAATTAGAGGCAGACAAAACAATTAGAGGCAGACAAAACAATTAGAGGCAGACAAAACAATTAGAGGCAGACAAAACAATTAGAGGCAGACAAAACAATTAGAGGCAGACAAAACAATTAGAGGCAGACAAAACAATTAGAGGCAGACAAAACAATTAGAGGCAGACAAAACAATTAGAGGCAGACAAAACAATTAGAGGCAGACAAAACAATTAGAGGCAGACAAAACAATTAGAGGCAGACAAAACAATTAGAGGCAGACAAAACAATTAGAGGCAGACAAAACAATTAGAGGCAGACAAAACAATTAGAGCCAGACAAAACAATTAGAGGCAGACAAAACAATTAGAGGCAGACAAAACAATTAGAGGCAGACAAAACAATTAGAGGCAGACAAAACAATTAGAGCCCCGCCAAAACAATTAGAGGCAGACAAAACAATTAGAGGCAGACAAAACAATTAGAGGCAGACAAAACAATTAGAGGCAGACAAAACAATTAGAGGCAGACAAAACAATTAGAGGCAGACAAAACAATTAGAAGCAGACAAAACAATTAGAGGCAGACAAAACAATTAGAGGCAGACAAAACAATTAGAGCCAGACAAAACAATTAGAGGCAGCACAAAACAATTAGAGGCAGACAAAACAATTAGAGGCAGACAAAACAATTAGAGGCAGACAAAACAATTAGAGCCCCGCCAAAACAATTAGAGGCAGACAAAACAATTAGAGGCAGACAAAACAATTAGAGGCAGACAAAACAATTAGAGGCAGACAAAACAATTAGAGGCAGACAAAACAATTAGAGGCAGACAAAACAATTAGAAGCAGACAAAACAATTAGAGGCAGACAAAACAATTAGAGGCAGACAAAACAATTAGAGCCAGACAAAACAATTAGAGGCAGACAAAACAATTAGAGGCAGACAAAACAATTAGAGGCAGACAAAACAATTAGAGGCAGACAAAACAATTAGAGCCCCGCCAAAACAATTAGAGGCAGACAAAACAATTAGAGGCAGACAAAACAATTAGAGGCAGACAAAACAATTAGAGGCAGACAAAACAATTAGAGGCAGACAAAACAATTAGAGGCAGACAAAACAATTAGAGCCAGACAAAACAATTAGAGGCAGACAAAACAATTAGAGCCCCGCCAAAACAGCCTTCAGCAGTTAGACACCGCCACTGAAATCCGCCTGACGTTTTAGATCACTGGAACACAGACCAGCGCATCGCCGCGTCGCTAAATATTGCCAATTATGGTCCATTATACCAGTGGCCCGCTTAAGTGGTGGAAGGAATTAAATCTGATTGCAATTAGCATTTTAGACAAAAAAAATGGTTCTAATGATTCAAGCATGGCCGGCTAACCTCAGGGGCGTTATCTTGCAGACAAGTAACAGGCTTGCAATTACACGTGTGGCGAAACTTAGCGATCGCGCATCTTGCTTTGGTTACAATAGACGTTAATGATTTATTGCTCCTGGATATTCGGAAGGACGCTGCATTTATGTCATCAGCCTGTTTCCGTTGCTGCGTCCATCCGTCTGTGCGGAACGTGATCGCGGAAGACCGGCCGCATGACAATGATGACAATCATCATGCCCGCAACATCACACACACGCACAGACACACTGGGTGGGGGCCACCAGAGCCACCTACAATCGGAAACTACGCGGCATCAGTAGGGTCGCGAAAGAAACAAAAACAGCGCGGTGATGTAATTCTCGCGGGGTTTGTTTTTATTTACCTGAATTGGTGATGGCATCTCGGAATTCGGAGCCTGATTAGCGGCGCACGCACACACGTGCGTGCGCGTGCGTGTGCGTGACATCACACTCGCGTGGTGGGCTTCACATCCTCAGGGTGGTGGTGGTGGTGGTGTTCGGGAGGGGAGACGATCGGAGCACGAGAAATGAGAGCTTCTTAAAGTCCCCCTTGATTAGCGTCACGCGCAGAAGCCGAACACGCACGGCTCCCTAACCGGGGTGGGGCGGGGGGGGGCGATGCAGAACGAAGCCGACTCTCTGTCCCTGCAACGTCCTCGACATTTCGCCGCCGGAGCAGAAGGCCGCCCCCTGTGTTCGGGACAACGCGCGCGAGTTGGCAGCGGAACTGTTGGGGCATCGTGCGCGACGGGTTCTCCGTGTGCCCGCTGGCTGGGCGGCAGGAGTGCGCCGTGATGGACACGTGCACGGGCAATTCTCCAATGTACGTGCACTTTGATGTCTCGTAGCGTTTCATATTCTTAGGTTTTTTCGGTAAAGTCACGTAGGTAAAACATTAAAATTAATAAAAGTAAAATAAAATAAAAATCACGACGTTTCGGAGGCTTGTGTTGCCTCCGAAACGTCGTGATTTTTATTTTATTTTACTTTTATTAATTTTAATGTTTTACCTACGTGACTTTACCGAAAAAACCTAAGAATATGAATCCTTGCAGTCACGAAAGCTTCAAATCTCGTAGTGTATCACCCCCCACCCCCCCCCCCCCCCCCAAAGCTCCGAGTTACTCGTGTAGGCAGCGGCAGTCTCAATGCTGCTGCTGCTGCGTGCGCACGCTGACGAGTCTGGAGTGGTGAGCGAATCTAACGGGTGGCCACGGACGTTCAGCCCAGCGACTCACCTCGTCCCGGGAGAGACTCCGAACCGGCTCAAGGCTGCGCTCGGCCGCTGATCATTGCCACGCTCTGGAATGAAACTCTGGAATAGTTGCCGGGCTCATAGCACGGCACTACACAACCCGCTAAGCGTGGTGACAGCAATACAGAGATTGCCCCCCCCCCCCCCCCTTAGCGAATACCTACGACGGCCAACACAGCACACGAGGGTGTGGATGACCAGCACCACGGCCCGCTGTCTTTTTTTTCTACCCAGCGCCGATGTTTTACGGTATCACAACAGGTAACACGTTTATGGCTAAGTCGACCTAGGAGAGGCTGAAGACAAGTTCTGGAATCGTTTGGCGCTGATGTCCCCTGTGACTGGAATTGGACTCGAGTAGTTGGCTTTTAGGGGTCTGTCCATAAATGACGTCACGCACCTGGGGGGGGGGGTCAGACATTTGTGACGATGTGTGACGAGGGGGGGGGTTGAGAAATGTGACGTCACATCAAAATGCACAACTTTAAATAAACTATAGACAACACGTTCTACTTAATTAAATAGGACTGTTTAATAAATGTTTTCTCCTACAACATCAGAGTGCAGCGTCACATTAAATACGCACTACAATGACAATAGTTTAAAGCGATGTGATGCATGTTTTATTTTTTAATGGAAATACGGTTTTGGGGGGGGGGGGGTCAGAGCTTTGTGACTTCATATTTGAGGGGGGAGTCTGACTTTTTGTGACGCCATGTGACAAGGGGGGGGGGGGGTGAAAAATCGTCCAAAATCGCGTGACGTCATTTATGGACGGCCCCTTATGGTGCAGCGCAAGTGCACTGACCACTGCTCCCCACACCCATGCACGAGGGCATGTGCACACGTTCGACTACCTCACGTACACATCACGTGCCTTGTAGGACTACCGGTGGAGGCAGTGGACAGACAGCAACTGCGATACTAACCCAGGATAGGAAGATGAGCTAAAAGCAAAAGTAACACTTCACGATAATCAGATTTATTTTCAAAAACACTCGTGCATCGGGCATACGTAAAATCAATGCTGTATGTTAGCAAAAGAGCTGGCTTTTAATGACAAAGCTGACATTTCTTTACTGTATTTAAGTTTTTTTCATTATGGACAGGGTTATTTCAGAGATAGTGTACGAGGTTTAAGAGGAGGATGCCACTAATATTAGCGTTCAACGTTCAGGCTTGTAGCTAAGGGTACTAATGACACTAACAAAAACAATATCAAGTTGGTTTTGTAAAAATGATCAAATTGTAAAGCTGAATCCCAGTTAATGGGGTTGCTTGCTGGCTTGTAACCAGTGCCGGAGTATCATAGTAACAAAAGTAGCTACATGTGTAGTAGCTACATATGTAGTAGCTACACATGTGTAGTAGCTACACATGTGTAGTAGCTACATGTGTAGTAGCTACACATGTGTAGTAGCTACATGTGTAGTAGCTACACGTGTAGTAGCTACTGGCTTGTAACCAGTGCCGGAGTATCATAGTAACAAAAGTAGCTACATGTGTAGTAGCTACATATGTAGTAGCTACACATGTGTAGTAGCTACATATGTAGTAGCTACACATGTGTAGTAGCTACATGTGTAGTAGCTGCACGTGTAGTAGCTACGGGCCCCGCACTTTCAAGGGCCTCGCCCTAAATGCTTTCAAGCTTTCAATTCCGGTTCAGTGATTCTGCACTTGCTCTATTACTATAGTACTATACTGCCTTCAATTCTTATGAACGACTGGGTGTTTAAGATTAGCGATTTGTGGTATTATCTGGCTTGTAGCAAATGAAAAATACAATTACTTTACTATGCAAGTTAAACATTTATGTGTTTTCATATTAAAGTTGTTTTAATTTAGTGCCCCTTTATAACAACATCTGCTACATCCCCCGCTCTAGCTTAATCCGGCACTGATTGTAACATGTGGCTGCCACTAGACTCAACAAATGCTACACGTAATAAACACTGCGCATTCTCCATGAAGCACAATATATACATACGCATAGCCAGCTAAAACTTAGAAACCCGGTATCAGAGCTTTCTTAACGTAATATATATTCTTAAATCCACATTGTAATTGATAAACTGCTTGTACAGAATAACATTAGCCGACTAGGGTGAATTGTAAGCCACAGTTCACCGTTGGATGCTAATGGCATGCCTCTTGAACGAGACAGCCCATGGTGAATGACCGTTCGCTCAAAGCAACGCAGTCCCTCTTCGCAGCGGCCGTGCACCTCTGACAGCGCGCCGATCACCGACGCAATCATCTCCGGGATGATGCACGCAGGAGCCACCAGAGGCGCGGTCACCTCCCCGGCACATTCCTGTGCTGCATTTGATGCTCTTTAGAGCCACACACCTGGGGCTGGATTAGGGTTTCGCGAGGCTCCGGGAGGGGTGAGGCGTGGTGGGGGGTGGGGGGGGTACAACACAAGTCGGGGCTGGCGAGGACCGCGTCAGTTTGGAATGCGACGTGGAGCTCCCCGTGTCCCTCCGCGCGTCCGCGTCTCTTCCCCTTCGACTGGCGCGCTGCTCGTTGTGTAACCGTGGCAACGTGAGCATCCGGTTAGAGGCATTGCAGAAAGAAGAAGGGGGTGGGGAGAAACCTAATGTGTAATCATTCCCATGGGAAATAATGCTAATTTCATTTTGGATCACGCTAGCCAATAAAATGAGTGGTAATCGCATCTTGTAATTATGCAATCAAATGGGTGGGGGGGGGGGGTTCCAAAAGAAATAATAACTTAAAAATCATTTCCAAGTATTTTCTGATGACTTGGCAATGTGTGCGGCAAGGCAAGATGTGTTCTCAGAAAAACGCCTCAAGGTTTATAATCAGAATGGTCTGGCGGTGAGAATTACACGCTAAAACCCCTGCACGTTGCATCGATGGTCTCCAGTCTAGACCACGGTTTCCAACCTTCATGGGCCCGCAAACCACAGAAGTATGCGGACCACCATGCACCTATCGGATATTTTTCAAAATTAAAACGACTCTAGCATCTGCAACAGTTCTACGAACCAGTTCCCAAAATCGTGGTAACAACTTAGAATTTGTCACACGCACAGCTATCGTTCATTCTCAGAGAGAGAGAATTATTCAGAGGCGTGGGTAAACCACAGACGAGCAGGAAGACAGCCAGAACTGGGAACGATCATTGCCCACGATCTGTGGTCCTATGTTGGGATGTTTGGCCACCACCATCAGTGGTCTGCGGCCCACAAGTTGGGGACCAGTGGTCTAGACCATGGGTCGGCAACGAAAATAACAAAGAAAGACATTTTTTCATTCAAATTCGGTTAAAAAAAAGAAAACTCAATATTTCAAGAGCCGCAATGCACTGTGTGGTGAACACAAGACGGTGGGTCCTTAATAAATAAAGTAACGAAGCAGCCCTTAAAGTGGCGCATGCGGCTCGAGAGCTGCTGGTTGCTGACCCCTGGTCTCGACAACGTCATCGTTCAGGTTGCCTGCCAATACCATGGACAACCCCAGGGCGGTATTTGTATCTTGGGAATTGTGTACAAGAGTTCTCGTCCTTAAGCATTTGTGCAAAAACACGTTCCCGAAGAACTGCATTGTGGTCACCAGATGTGACGAACCAAACGGGCAGCAGCGTTGAAATGGGTTCCTCTGTAATTTACAAAGTTGAATAAATTGCTGAGCGGGAGAGATGAACGCCGATGGCAACATCACCAGGAACGTACCGATCTCGTCAGGTTGTAAGAAACTAAGCAAGGCGCCGCATGGATAGAGCTGCGATCAGTGACCACCACACTCTGAAAGATATGCGACGCGGGCAGAGTAGTTGACAGTGCAGCAACATCTCTTGTGTGTCTGGACTCACGCCACTTGCACCAACTTGCAGTGACCGGCGTGGCGAAATATTGGTCAAATATGGCAAGCGACCTGCAAGGCGTGTGGGAGGCCCTCGTCCAGCAGTTGATTGACTTGGGGCTGCGCATGTAGGAGAGACTCACGTGGAAATGAGAGCCTTCAAAATGAAACATGAGTGTCAACTACACACAGATGGGTGGCTGTAAAACATATCCAGGAGTGGGACCAGCGAATGGCCATCGCTTGGTGAAACTAGACAGCTCCTCCGTAGTCCGTGTTAATGTGATGCTATTAATCAACCTCAGTTGCCGCTTCGCTTGCTTACATTCTACAACCTTGAATCAAATTTCAATGCCCCTTCCTCACTGGAGTGTGCGCGGGGTTTGACTTCAGCGTTCTAAACCTCCAGGACCCACTCATGCCCACGGCGATTTGAATCAGTGGCGCGTCTGTGCCCACTTCAAGCGTCAGCCACTCGTGTTCTCAGGAAATGGACAAAAATAAATGTGCACAAAAACTCCAATGGCCTAGACGCAGAAATTAGACTCTTAAAAAATATATAATAGACAAGTCTCAACGTGCTCTCTCGTGACCACGATTGACAGTTATATTGCCCGCTCGATTGATTGATTGAATTGAATCAACGGCATGCTCGTAGAGTTGATAAAGACAACTTGAACGGTGCACATTTGTAAACGTTTAGTCAATAAAACCATCGCACCATTGAACATGGCAAGTTTTGCACTGTTTTTTTTTATCACCCCACGGAGTACCGTATGTCACAATAATTTTATTGCAATAAAGTCCTAGGGGAGGAGGGGGGTGCTAATAAACATCTCTCTGCAACTCTCGATCACTAGAACGTCACGTGCAGCAATGCTCATGGCCCAGCAATATGACACCAATTTTTTTTTAACGACTCTTTGGGTACTGAGCTGAGATCATCGGCTGACTGCCCTCGCGAGTCTGGGTTCGACCTTCAGGGGTCTGCGTGGATCCAATCCCACGGTCCCAAGCAAGCAGTGCTCGCTCACTATTTCGACAAAGACAATGGGCCTTCTGAGACACCCAACCACGACTCCAAACACACTCCACATAAACATATGTATATATCCGAAATATCAGAAACACGATGAAGGTAATCGCTGCCGGCTCATCTGACAGTGTAACTGACTTCCCTGTCTGTGGCTTCTGTGGGCCGGAGAGCGCTTCAACCGTGACTCCGTCTTCCTCAATCAAGGCACGACTCCCCTAACTGGGCCCGAGCTGATTAGCGCGATGAAGCAAATAAATATGCCAACCAATGATGGGATGCAGGAAATCAAAGAGTGCCCATCGTGTGTGACTACGCCATGGAGCGGTAACGCGCGCGCGCCGATATTAATTGCGCAAACATTTGGATTGTATTTAAAATGATGTTTTTAAAAAATGGCAAAGGCCCAATCTCCGCAAACTTGCACCACCACTTGCAATGTTTAGCGCCGTCCTGCAGGCCAGAAGAACGTGTGCAGGCCTGCGCGAATCAAATTACGATTTGAAAAGATTTTATGTGGATGTAGAAGATGGTGTGCTGCGCTGACGAGGGATGGGGGGGGGATGGAGAAAACCCGTAAAATGTGTTCTTGATTTTGCAAGGTTGAACCCCGGCCGCACGGAGTGCACGCTTGCTGTTGCGCCGCAGACATTAAATCACCGTTGTGTTACAGCGAGAGTCGTTTTTAAAAATAAAAAAATTCCCAATGCCTCAGAATCCATCTCCAGATAATCAGTCTGCGCCTGCGATGACAAAATCAATCAGCGTGGAGTTGCAGAAAACTTGCAGACGCTCTGCAAGTTTTGCAGAAGTGCAGATTCACCGATTCATAAATTATTGTTGTGGCTACACTTCGCTTTGTTTTTATGCCAACGCCGTGAGGTGCCGTCGCATTCTGGCACTGCGTGAAGTCCACGTTGCAGGGGACGCGAACAGGCAAAGGTGCAGCCCTACAGATGCCTCTCTCACGCCACTGCCGGCGAAAGGGACTCTCCTAGAAGGAGCTTTAGAGAGCCCCCCCCCCCACCCCACTCGGGAGTATTTGGTCTACTCTTCCATGCTGGTCGGATGTCTTGGGGCAGGTGGGAGTAGCCACACTTTACCCCACCACACGTGACCTGCCAAGCCATTGACTGTGGTGTAGCCGTGTAGACTGCTGATAGCAGCGTAAGTGGCAACATTTGGGTACATTAGTACGACTACCACTGCTCTCAAAAATCGTTTGTAACCTGCAACGGCTGAATTTTTTTTTAAACACCATGATTTAACTTATGATTGTAAAAACAATATGAAATAACATGTTACTATTTGTGAAAAATTGTACTAAACCTTTAGCATACGCACAATGTTTTTTTATATGTTCCATTTTTTAAAAATGTAGTTAATCCTCAACGAAACGGATTCATTATTCGTGTAATGCTTAGGTGCTGCAATCAGGAGGTGCCCCTGCGTCTTAAAGGATCCCTTCTTGTTTCAATGCACAGGGCTTACATGTGCACAACACATGTCTTGTGATGGTCGGATGGCAGCCAAATATGTCGCGAGAGTCGTATTAATAATATATTTAAATATTATTCGCTAAATTATATTCCATTCTTCAAGCATAAAAAGAAATTGGCAATCGTCCAAAACGTTTCACAGCTAAATGCCAAGGTTTCGAATAATATTAAATGATCGTCTTGGTTTAATAATTTATATGTTTTTAATAATAAAACAACATGCAACTAAAGTTGCATATTTTATTAAACAAAAATCTGCCGATGTGTACCAATACGTGCACTTGTGAGGACGGCGATAAAGCCTGAGCGCAGTCTCTCTGTGTTCAAATGCGCCACGGTGGCGAGAAGATGTTAACTACCTCGCCTGGTGTACAGGAGGTCGTAGGTTCGATCCCGACCCCGACGCCTGCTGTTTATTTGGAGTGTGCGTGTCTCTCTCCCCGTGGTCGCATTGCATTTTCTCCACGTCCTCCGGTTTTCTCTCCACAATTAAAATGAACATCACGCGTTTAGAGTATTTGGCTGCTATAAATCTCACCGCAAAAAGCCACTTCAACTATCATTTGTGGCCAGATCGCTTCTGAACAAGACCTATGTAGCCCAATGGGCCTTGCCTTGTAAAAAATTTAATAGTTTAGTTTGATGGTACACTGCTTCTATCCACTGGTAGCCTAAAGCAGTGGTTGTATGCTAGGGGCCCGACTCTGCATCGGGCAGCACTTCTCTGGGTCACGTGGACCCCCAGCATGCGTCACGATAGCAAAAGACTAAAGGGGCAGCCCTGCAATTGCTCGCTAACGCCACTGCTGGCAGAGGAGCCTCCTCCCGCTTGTGACTTGCTGATCCACCGGTGTTAAACGAATCTAGAGCGGTTCGTACTCTAGTACATTCCAGTGTACAAATACATTTGCAACGATTTCACAGGTGAAACAACATTGACATTGCTGTATTTTCCTAATTTTGCAATAAATTGTATGCAGCTGTTGCGGGAATTATTTATTGATGTGCAATTCACTATTTAGTTGCAGATCATTATTACGAACGTTTTCTGTTTGAGTTATGACAGTGGCGGGCGGTGATCTTCTCTTGAAAATGACGCCACAGCTTTCTTTAACTCCCACTGAGTAACAGACTGTGCACATTTATAGCGCGAGCAGATCACTACGGGGCAGCATGCACGTTGTATCATAATCGTGTGTTGTATCATAATCGGAATTTGTATTTAGGCTGGAGAAATCCGATGAGCTATGACGCTCTTTTTCACAAACGTCCCAGTGTGGGCGAGTCAGCGAGTTACAACAGCAAACGGTGCAAACATAAAACGCCCTTAGGAGTGCAGAATAGATGGCATGATAAGCAAGTCAGTAAACACAAAAAGTTAATAAATTACTTGATAATAGGTTTTTCCCCTTTTTTCTGGCAACAAAACAGGTGTTAAGATGTTAAAACACCAAACTGAAACCTTTTACAAGGAATCATGTCTGCATTACCCACAATGCTTGTGGTCAGAATGCAAACAACAAAAAACACACTGATAATAAATGCATTGTCTTTGAAACTGATTAGTCCACACCAGAGACAGCTTTATTTTGAGCCTCGTCTCAAACGGTGTTAAACCAGTGTCGTTATAAATTAATTGTTTACATCCGATATATCGCGATTGGGCAAAGCAGCCAAAAGAAGAACAGACAGTCCCAGACGACACCAAGATACCACCACACAGAAGTAATCTCTCTATAAAATGTCACGTTAACATTGAACCATCGACAAGGGGGTAATGATGAAAGTTATAAATCACATTTGCAAAGGTGACTGTATCCAGCACCAATCTTCTGCTTCAGGATATCTTTTGAAGGAAACTTGACGATGTGAAGGGAGGAAACAAGATTCGTCCCAAAACGTTGGTACTGCAACGTCAAAGGCTTTGTCGCCTATTCCAATTCTTGCTCGAGGGATGTTTAAAAGGCAATTCAGACGGAAGCCTTAGGTTTCCTGGGGTTGGCAATGGCGTTAATGAATTCGACAAGTATAGCGCAGATTTTGTCAATGAGGATTTTATGGACGAACAGGGCGCAATGTAGATGTCGTCTTGCATCGCGTGATGAGAGATTGGATTTGAAGTCGAGGTCACAATGGTTGTATGTATGTTGTTTTGTTGTATGTTGTTGCTTGAACTTTTTTCGCACCGTACGTAGTCAACCGTGCTAATGGGAGGTGCGAGGGGAGGACAACGAACTAAACACAAAAAGCAGCTCTAGAGAAATGAGTTCGTCAAGCTATATTGAGTAGCGTCGCATTCACTGCCTCAGGAGCAAGTACTCTGATTACTTCCATTACACTGGGCAGTTTACATAGGGCCGAACGATATGCAGATGGATTTCAGCCAGCGAACAATTGGATATTTGCAATGTTTTTGAAAAAACACTGTGAATTGCGGTAAATATTTGTAGTAATTGTATTGTATACTGCACCACTCGGACGAGCCAGATATTAAAAAAACGCGTGTTACGTCGAAAGCATGTGTTTGGCAATAAAGGAATGGGTAATTTTTCGATTTCAAGCTTTCGTGACTGCAGGGATTCATATTCTTGGTTCTTTCGGTAAAGTCACGTAGAAGGGAAATGATAAAATAAAAAAAATAAAAAATAATGGGAATTTTTGTTTACGCGACAAGCGAATGCGGAAATAGCAATCTTGATGCACACCATTCACTCGTCTATACCATGGGATAATGCCCGTGACGGTGATCCTACTCGACTTCCAATCCAGAGGTCGCCGGTTCGATCTCCCGTCGCGGCAATCGAAACTTTTGGGACGTCTCTCAGACACCCGCCGCCTCTGTCCCCACGGCAGTGCGGATGGGCGCACCGCAGTGAGTCACGCCGCAGGACGCGTGCCGTGGGGTAACGCGTGGGGAGTTTCACCTCTTCTCGACAGCGGTGCTGCTTATAGCCATGCCGCAGCCTTGCCCTCCTTTGGTTCTCAGTCGTTAAATGATGTATAATGTTAACACACACACAAAGGTTTGATGAAGCAACGTAGTATTCTTTGGGTCTTTCGGTAAAGTCACGTAGATAGGTTCAAGAAATATTTTTTTTAAACTACGACGTTTCGATCGTAACACAAGCGTTCGTCATCTTCCTTGTTATTTTCTTTGAACCTATCTACGTGGCTTTACCGAAAGACCCAAATAATATGAATTGCTGCAGTCACGAAAGCTTTTAGTCAAGATTTAAAGTAGTTGTACTCACGTGCCCGTGCCTAATTTGTGTTTCGATGATTTACCTTCTAAACAAGTCTGGTCGTGTCTCGCACCCCCAGAAAGGGCATCTCGCACCCCCAGGGGGGCAGCGTGCACCCCCAGGGGGGCAACATGCACCCCCAGGCTACGAAGAAGAACCACAGCTATAGAGGGAGCTCTCTCTCGAGCTCTCTCTAGTGGGGGGCCTTCCACCGGCAGTGACATAAGAAGGCACTTGCAGGGCTGCGCCTTCACCTATTCCTCTAAACCAGGTGGCTAACACCAGGGGGCGAGCACCAGCGGGCGAGCACCAGGGGGCGAGCACCAGGGGGCGAGCACAACAACTCGTGCCCTTGAAGACTCAGCGCTCGCTGGCAGGGATCGCTCACGAAGGAACCGCGGTATACGCAGCACCACCACCATCACAACCATCACCGCTGCTGCTGCTGCTGCTGATGCTGCTGTGCGATGCACCGCATAGCCGAGGTTTGGGGGAAGGGAAGTCGCGAACTGAAACCGTCCCCGATAAATGACTCGGTGCTCCGTGCCAACGGCTCGCACCTGCGTGCCCTGCAGCGGCCCCGGGGATGTGAGCACGCGAGTCGGGGGGACTTACCACGGCGTGGTGCGGCTCACGGGCAAACCTCGTGGGCCCACCACCACCCAACAACACCACCAACCACTACCAGTTAGCACCACCACCACCCAACACCTAACACCACCACCACCACCCACCCACAACTACCCAAAACCACCAACAACAACCACGACCACCCACCACCACCCACCACCACCACCACCACCACCCACCACCACCACCCACCACCACCACCACCACCACCCAACACCCACCACCACCCACAACCACCAACAACAACCACGACCAGTTAGCACCACCACCCACCACCACCAACAACAACCACGACCACCCACCCACCACACAACACCACCACCCACCACCATCACCCAAAACCACCAACAACAACCACGACCACTCACCCACCACCACCACCCAACACCACCACCACCCACCCACAACCACCCACCACCACCACCACCAACCACTACCAATTAGCACCACCACCCACCACCACCCACCACCCACAACCACCCACAACCACCAACAACAACCACGACCACTCACCCACCACCACCACCCACCACCACCAGGGCTTGCACAAGTCCGCTCGGTGTAAAACAACCAACGTGCTCACGTTCACGGCCCTTCTCCCGCAGTCTGAGTCAAGATTCTGATTCCCGCCCGCAGTGAAACATCAATAAAGGTTCATGTGGGAATGTTACAAATCATAAGCTTCGTGGATTCATCCCCTATGGGCCTCATTAGCATGTGGACCATTATAGCACGTGTGGACAATGCATCATTTCAAAATATTTGCGTTTCGTAAATCACATGAATACGGTACGAGTGCATGAAGACAGACAACGATAAAGCGTGGTTTCTGGCTTTGAGAAGCTGTGACGGATACGCGTGGGACACGCGGCTCGGTGTTGTGCCATCATCTCAACCTGACATCGAATTGCAGCGTGGCCCACGTGGGGCGGAGGGGGTCCAGGCACTGGGCTACAGAGAGGGGGGGGGCGGGGAGGGTGGAAGGTGGGGCGAGTGTTGGCCGGGGTGCCGCGTGGCCCTGGCTCTGGGCAGTGGAGGCGCTTCCCCGGTGGCTGTGACCCAGAGCTGAGAAGCGGCAGCGGCGAGTTGCACCAGCCGGGTGGTTTCGTGGAGGCGTGGCAGTGAAAAGTGGCGTGCAACCTGGATCGGCAAGGTCGGTGGGAAATCGTTCCCGTCGCTACGAACACGCGGAGGGAACGGTACTGGTGGTAACGCGCTGTTGTACGCGTAACGCAACGCCAAGTATATTGAAAGTAGAGCAATGAAGCCATGGGGACGCTATAGCGGCACATTGCTCATTACAATTCCCATGCGCGTGCCTGATAGCTATTCAAACTTAAATCCACTGCCTCCCAAGTGTGGATTCGTTACTTAATGCCCAACAACATGGATAACAAACAGTGCAAGCTGTTCCATGGTTATGAGCCCGTAATTAAAACCATCCGTGCTCCGCAAAAGCATTCATTACAGGGCTGCACCTGCACTTAATTCCTGGCGAAACACTCGCTGAGACGCAGCGCCTCGGAATCTCACAGTGTGCTGCAGCAGCGAAGGTTATTACGGTGACTGTGTGTCTTGTGGGATTTACATTTCCTTTTTAATTTGTTCAACAACAACAAAAGCCACCCCCCCCCATCACCACCACCCCCAGAGCTTTGGCGCAAGTTCCTCGACGTGGTGGGGTACATGTGGCAAATACGTGGGGGGCGGTGTGATGCCAACACATTCACGGGCACGGTCTTTTCAGATGGAAAGTGCACGTGGTGTACGTGTAGAGAAGACGTCCGTGAGCTTACAGGTGAATTGGGCGGATAACAAAGCGGGGGGGGGGATCATCGTGGCGAACCATTTTCACTCGTTCCAATCCATGATCAGAATATTCACGTCGAGCTGGTCGATTTGTAACCACGGCATTAAAGTTAAAGTCCGACGTTGTGGGACACTTCCTGCCAAGCCGCCGAGACCGACTGACACCCTTCCCCTTGAGCAACGGGCCGGAGCGTGACGCCACTCGGCGTCGCGACGTCACAACACAACTCCCGCCCACAAAACGGCGCCGACCAATCGGGTTCGGGGGTGAGATGTCAACTGCCTCGCCTGGTGTGCAGGAGGTCGTGGATCCGATCCCGACTCTTGACGCCCGCTGTATATTTGGGAGTTTGCGGTGTCTCTCTCCCCATGGTCACGCGGACTTTTCTCCGGGTCCTCCGGGTTTCCCCTCCGCATTTAAAAACGCGCGTTCAGATCACTTGGCCGCCATACATTTCCAAAGTGATAATCCACCTCGTTGAGCCGTCATTTGTGATAGCCAGACCGCTTCTGAAACAAGAGCTATATAGCTCAGTGGGTATTACCTGGTAGAGTATAAAATAGTTTTAGGGTTCAGATTTCGCTTCCCCTGTCAGCTTGAGCGATGCTGAACTCCCTCGCCCCCACAGCGGTGCTCAACTGTGCACCCACCACGTCTCTACAACTGATCTTTGTGTTTAGTTGGTTTTGTCCTTCTCCTCGCACCTCCGATTAGCACGGTCAGCTACGTACGGTGCGAAAGAAGTTCAACATACGTTAGATTAACACACACACACACCTGCCATGCTCACAGGTAATGACAAAGATTCTGCGGATAGCCTTTAACAGACTTTTCGGGCAAGTGCTGTTAGCGAGCACTTGTGAAGGCTGGTTACAGCACACAAGAGGGTGGGGGGCCAACACCACGTCCGGCCGCCTTTGTCTCCCTAGTATCCATGTATTCACGCCATACCAAGTACTGTACTCATCACACACGCACCTGCCATGCACACACATACACCTGCAATGCACACACACCTGCAATTACACACACACACATGCCACACCACACACACCTGCCATACACCCCCACACACACACCTGCAATGCGCACACACACACCTGCCATGCTCACACACACCTGCCACACACACACTCACACACACACCTGCCACACACACACCTGCCACACACACACTCACACACACACCTGCCACACACACACCTGCCATGCACACACACAAACACACCCGCCATGCTCACGCACAGTTTCTATGTCACCAGCAGCAGCAGCTGCCTCTCCAAGACGCTGTGAGCACGAGGACAGGAGGCCACGCCCCCCGGTTCTGTCCGCGGTGGCCCAGAGCTCGGTGGGGGCCGTGGCGCAGTGGGGTGGGGTCCCCTAGTGGCGGAGAGGAGGAGAGGGCCCTCCCTCCGAGCCTTGCGAAATAGAATTTGACTGACTTTACACACGATTGCCACGGTGGCGAGATGTTAACTACCTCGCCTGGTGTACAGGAGGGCGAGGGGTCGATCGTTTGCATCTCTCTCCGTGGTAGCGATGATTTTTCTCCGATTCCTCTGCGTTTTGTCCATCCACATTTAGCAACACGCATTTAGAATATTTGGCCGCTATACATTTCCGCATGATAAGCCACTTCGTTGATCTATCATTTGTGATAGCCAGCTCGCTCCTGAAAAATATCTGTATTGGTCAAGTGGGCCTTACCTGGTGAAATAAAGAATATAGTTGCGTAGCTTTTATCTTTAATAAGCCGTCTTTCTACCATAATATTGTGAACAGCAGCTGGGAACCATTCAAGAATGACGACCCCAGGATCAGTATTCACCACCTCGCATTTACCTTCATTCAGTCAAGCTAATCGACCGAAAATGACACGAACTTTCCAGCCACATGGATATTATTCAAGCCGATCAAACTGAACTTTACTTCACATGAAACTGCAGTCATGTTGCTATCCTCAGTACAGCTGCCATGCACGCACGCATGCATCACTCCAAGCATTGATTGGACAATTCTCACTTGGAATTATATTGAGAGAGAGAGAAAGAGGAACACGTGGATTAGGGGACATCTTTGTTTCAGCACGGTCGGCTACGTACGCTCCGACAGAAGTTCAACATGCATACATAAGTAGAGTTCGTGGGCAGGACGCGTCGCTAGGATGGGCGGTGCTCGTGGTCAAGACTAAGCACGAAGTGCCTGCCAAAGAAGGGCACCAAAGAGCGCGTCCATGGTGGAGATGGAGTGACGGGAGCAGCGAGACGGATCGTTGCATCGATAAACATTGGGAGATGACGAGGGGAGACCGTCACCCTCTCTACGTGATGACTTTACCGAAAGAACCAATAATATGAATCCCTGCAGTCACGAAAGCTTTAAATCAAAATTTAAATTCCAGCTGATAGTGTGTACAGGGTGGTCCAGATCTCTTCTGACCCCCAATTCATTGACCCCCTAACATTTTTTTCCCTTCGCATTTTCATTTATGTTTTAAATAAACTTTGCTTAATTTTCTTTTGTTTTTTTTTAGAGAATTAAAAGGGGGTCAAAATATATCTGGACCACCCTGTACATTGCTAGTTCACATCCACTACCAAGTGTTTGTATGAATAGACTCAGATGGAAGAGCGGGAATCAAGTTGGGGATAAACAGCATCGCCGTTGCCATTGAGCAGGGCCGAATGGTTCACAAAACACGCCACAATTACAGCAGTAGCAGCACAACTTGGCGATTTGGAAGTGAATCTCATTATACAATTTGTAAACCTGCTGTTGAAACGTAACGCTTATTTTTTTTGGAAAAGCGAACAAAATGGAATTCGTTAATGCGAACCTAATCCGCGGTTGTAGTGGGGTTTTTTTTTTACGCAGAGTAATCACCATCCGACGCAAACCTTTAAATGGCGAGGTGGGGATTGGGAACCGAAATGAATGCACCTAGTCTGGCTCTTGATGATCGCGTGGGCTTGCCACCGGAGCCTGCCCAGTGCGCCACGCACGACGCGCGCGTTGTGCGTGCCGCGTCTTGCAGGCACTCCTACCCCCGTGTTTGCCTCCTCCTCATCCTCCTCCTCATCCTCCTCGTCACCTCGCTTTTGCTTCATCCCCTCCAATCCCCCACCACAACCTTCCCAACGCGGACAATGCATGTCAAGACTACCGTGAGGCTTTAAATATTTTGCTTAATTTACGCTTAAAAAAAAACGTCATGCTACGCTTCTGCGTCGGTGCATTCCAACGATCCCGCTCTGCCATAAGCCTCCCCTCAGACACGTGTGCGGCATTTAAGAAGAATAAGAATAAAAAAAAGAACGTTCTGGATTGTTTTCAAAGTGAATGCCACATTATGTGTGCAAGTGGGATATGTATTTCCCAGTAGGAAAACGGAGTTGTGAAATGCCCTCCCCAGGTTTTTTTCTGTTCGGGTTTGCTTCACATTCATTTTATTTTTCGTTCGAAGTAAACGTGGCCTAAAATGCATGTTTAGTCAGCTGTGAAATTGCTGTCCAAAGGTAAGATTAATATTTTTGCCGTGTGTTTGATACGGTCACGAGCTGTGACGCTTCTTCAAAACACAAAGTGAAACGACTAATCTGTTCACACGATTCCTGTCGGCACTTTGTCCCACGGTGCAAACAGATTCATTATTGGGCCTGTGTAGAATGTATTGCTGCTGTGAACAATCTCAAGATTGCACGGTTCACTTGTCAGAGACCCAGATAAATCGCATCAGTCTCGAGTCCCCTCTCTGCACACAAGTCAAAGGCAACATATAAAGTCGTTGCAATGAAGTTCAGCTTTTTTTAGTTTTTATCAAAAATGCAAATAGGCAAATGAAAAGCACACACACACACTCGTGCGTGGCTCTTGACGACAGCATTGCCATCGAACATTACAGATCGACTTCTGTGAGAATTAATATGTAGATTAAATGTGTTGTTGTTATACGGTGGTCAAGTGGCACATGCCTTCCATAGTGTGTGAGAACGGCTTTGAGGGTTTGTAAATCGGCATTGTGATATCTGCATATTCTTTAGTAGGCAATGTCATCCCATAAAGTTATAAATGTATGCATTAGTGTACCCTTATATACATGATCACATTTTTAGAGTTCACCATTGCAGTATTGCTAACGGTTTAAGGAGTACGTACAGCATGTATGATAATTTTATTTATGAGTTGCAGCCCTTGGTCTCTTGCAAGGGCATTGATGTCCGCTAGGCCAAGTAGTTCTCAACCTTTTGTCGGCTACTGCTGTACCCCCTTGTTGAATCTTGTTTCAACCGAGTAAGCCCTTGCCTGACCCAACGTGGCTCTGAGAAATAAACGTACGTGTAATGAACGTCAGGATTTTAACCATTTGACCATTTTGTGCGGTTATAACCTAACTAGCTGTTAACCACAATTCCAATAAATAACCGAATTAAACGGGATTCTCTGCACGCGTCATGTAATTTATTTGCGCTCACTGGTTACTCTTGTGAACCACATCGTTACGATCAACGAGAACGCCTCTTGGTTGCCATGCGGATTCCCATGTTGTCGTAGTTATTTTATGTTGGCAGATTCATACAACATGATTCTTCACCAGTGACTCTCATGTATGATAGAATTTCACAAGTAAATCACATCACCTACCCCCCTGGGACATTGCCACGTGTACCCCCCAGGGGTCCGCGTACCACCGGTTGAGAGCCACCACGGCTCTAGACCATTGGGTCCGCTACCAGCTCCGTGTGCCCTCAACATGCGGCCCTTCGAGCAGGCACGGACGGCTCAATCTTTCTCTGGTGTCACCGACAATCATCTGTGATGCTGCACTGGCAGGGGTCCACAAGCAACACAATCTCAACACACGCGTTCATAACACTGCCATGACCAAGGGGTCATTTACCACAATGTCGCTTGTTTTGTAATCGTTGTAATTTAAGGCCTGTGTCATTGCTGAATGTGCTGAGTTGTTTTGTTGTCTGTTATTATTATTAGTATCAGTGGCTGCTGGTCAAATTCTCTTTTGCAGCTGAGTTATTTACAGAGCGTTGTCAACAAAAATGTTGACGCACGTGGCCTGCAATCCAGCACTGGAGGCGGAGGGTTGGTGGATCAGTGCACAGATGATGCGGGTCTCCCTTCCCGTGGTGGGCAGCGACGAGGAGCTGGACCCTGGCTCGCCAGGAGAATGCAGTACAGCGAAATGTGGACTGCACCCGCTCCGTCTGCACGCGTGGGTTTTATCCGGGTGCTCCGGTTTCCTCCCATGTGTAAACACTCGTGGATTGACCGATAACACCTTTATTATTTACAGTGTGCTTCAAAAAAATGTTCACACGATTATGGAGCTGTCGTTTTTAATGGAAAAATAACGGATAATCCACTGCAGCATGATAACAAATGTCATGTTAATAGCTTCAAAAGGTCAAAGAGTCTCCACGTGTTCGCCACCATTGTCAACACGTGCCTCGAATCTTCTCCGATGGACTCCAGAGCCCGGAGACGCATATTATTGCACCTTCTCAGAAGCGTTAACATTTTTTTTGAAGCACCCTGGAGAGAGAGAACCGCAGAGCTTGGGACAATTGTTGGCAGCGGCTCATCGCGTGCCTGCTGCTCTCCTGCGCGTCTGTGCTTGCTCATCGGGCCTCTGATTAGCTCTCTTTCAAACGAGAGCGAGCGAATGCGGTGCAGCGCTACAAGTCTGACATCGTTGTTGGAATGCGGCAGTTAGCGGTGACGCAGAGGTGGGTCACGCGGTGATCGTGACGCTCGCCGCGTGCCGACTCGTCCACACCGGCTCGAGCCCCCCCCCCCCCCCCCCCCCCTTGTCTCCCACTCAAACAATTAGACCGTGGGGCGCAAGGTGAGTGAGCACACGGGAGAATTCTCATCTCACCTCCTTTTTCGCAATCAACCCGCTCCCACTCGATTCTAAAGATGTTTTAGATCGAAAAGTCATTTCTTAAGAGCTGCTTTTTGTGTGTTGTTTGTAGTCATTCCCCGGGCATCTCCGATGAGCACGGTCGGCTACGTACGGTGCGAAAGAAGTTCAACGTAGTTCTCCACGTGGAGTGTGCAGGGTGCAGTGTCCGTGCTGTGCGCGCTGTGCTTGCTCATGCTGATGCTGTTCAACGGGTTAAGAAGTGGATATCAGTCCGGTGTGAAGCGGACGCTTTGCAGGGCGTATACGTTGAGTGCCCGTTCGGCTCCAGAGTGGACCACATGTCTTGTGACTCCCATTTAATTATCTAAAACTTAATATGTTTTTAAGTAAGGTTAATTTAAAACAGAAATGAATACGCAATGGAACAACAAATGTGGTTCAAGTAATCGGGAGTCACAAGACACGTAGACCACCCTGTCGAGAACGTGCCCTTCTGAAGTACCTGACCTTCTAAAGTGATTCTGTGACATCTTTGAGAGGCCGTTTCATGGGCCTGGGTGAAGTTTAACCGCCAGATCTCAGAGTTCCAAACAAAAGCGAATCGTCATCTCATGACGCTATACTGACAGCGCATTTTAAGACCGTAGATATCAATTGAGGAAGCTACTTGTCAAAGAACACATTTTAGATGTGACGCCAACACACGATGGCCTATTAATCAACAATGTCTCACGACGACTGACGATGACGACGATGATGTTGATGATAATTAGACGACGGCATTGTCGTCTGTCAACATTATTTAAATGCGATTTGAAGGTAATCATCCCGCAATCATTTCCGTGTCCGCGGGCAACAATTACAACGATCGCCCTTGAAAAGGGGCAGTGAGTGTGAATGGGCGTCCTAACAGCTCCTCTCTTCGCACCGCTCCACAAGCGCTCACACTTCTCCTGCCCGACAGCGACAGCTCCGCTGCAGCGCGGCTGACGACGACATCTCAGATTCTCAATTCGCACTGGAGGAATCCGATGAGCTGCGAAGCTCTTCTATTTGTCTTCTTGGTTCTTTCGGTAAAGTCACGTAGTCTGTCGATAAGACTGTCTTGAGGACGGCTGCTTGCGTTGTGGCCGAAACGTCGTGAGAATTATTTTATTATGTTTTATTTTTATTATTTTATTATTTTCATTCTACGTGACTTTACCGAAAGAAACCAAGAAGATGAATCCCTGCAGTCACGAAAGTTTTAAATCGAAACTCTTATATTTGTGTCCGGCATGCTGCGCTGAAGCCCAGGCCTTGAGCAGCAGTTCTCCACCGCGCGACCGCTTATGACGGCTCACCGCTCGACAAATTCCGACAGAAGATCCCTCCTTTTCGTGAAGATTACCTCTCATTATCTTTCGCTTCGACGAAATGTTTTCGAATGCATTGAAAAAAATGACGCTTCAAATGTTCTCATAAACTTCAGGAATATCTAAAATAAATAAAACGGAGGAGTTTGCCATTATTCAGGCAAGTAATCTGACAACTTGATATTATTATTATTATATGTGTATAAGACATGTCCTGTATATTGGAAATGCGGTAAATAATTCAGAGGCAATTTACTGCGTCAGGGTGAAATTCCATTGCAATCCGCTACATTCCGGCGATGTTGAGGCCTCTACCTCCCTGCAGAGTGTCCTGCTCTGGCCAGCTGTCACGCCGGGGAATTATTTTCATCCCCCACAGCACGTCGGCAACCTGCCAGTCGTCTTGCTGCTGCAGTGTGCCCCATGTGCATACAGACGTACATCAACAAGCGAATGCCAGCGAATGTGTGCAAGGCTACAATTTGCCCTTCGCTCGTTTTCTTACTCGGTACCTTTTGAATCTTGAGTCCAACAGAGTGGACCGTGAATTTCAAACAAGACGCAAAGCAATGCATTAAAACGGACACGGGCATTTTGTGCGTTGTGCAAATAAACTATCGTCATTTAAAAAAGAACGACAATGATCCCCTTGTCTTAGGTCGACATCAACATACATTTGAGCAAACGTGACCGACTGACAGCAGCAGTGATGCAGAGATGGACAACTGTGGACCGGTTTCATCCTAATTCGGACTCATCGGCACTGCATGGTCACCAATTCTAACTGCTGCTATGAAGGCTGCCTCTGGGAACCACATTTGGGGCCCATCAGCTTGGCAACCAAATGCGACCAGCTGACAGCACCTCGGTACTTACAGATCCCGTTGGTCTTGGAGCGTCCACTACGTCTCGTATCTGCATTAAAAAATACACTTGATCTCAATGGGCTCCTAAATGTTTAAATTGCAGGATGAGATTGTTCACGGGGTGGAGCGGTGGCGCGGTGGTTTAGCACACAGCGCCGCGAAGCTGTTCAACCCGAGTTTGATCGCCAGCGAGAAACCAACACGGATTGCGAGGTGACATCTGAACGGGTCTGGGATCGCCTCCACGCCAGTCCAAAGTCAACGGCCAAAGGCGCCACTGCTCATCCGTGCCATCGCCCACGCAGTCCCAAAACCGCTGTTGCAGACGACGTTCACCAGGTTCGCAAGCAGGGGCGCTACGACCTTTATAAACGGGGGGGCGAGGCACGACTTTGTGGCCCCCTCCTACTTTCTCCCGACTCACTTTTACTGAAATAGCTACGGATGTTTTTAACCCCGTATATGCACAATGATATGTTAGGCTTATAAGGAAATACATTCTTCTAGTTGCACCGTGTATTGGGTTTTGAGGAGGACAGTCTCACAGCGGCAGTATAAATAATAAAGATGTGAAGGCACAATACTCACAATCAAGTCATTGTGCGCATTGCTTTCATGCGCACGTCAGTTATCAATCACGCATGGTGGTGCTCAGTAACAAACACCAGCAGTAGCGCTGCGACTGTAGTCTACGCTGTGTGTTTGTTTTCGGGAAAATATGTTTTTCATTTGTAACAATGGCTTTTTTTGGCATTTGTGGTACATTTTTTAAATAATTCTTTGAACAATTATTCTTTAAAACATGTTTCACTTGTTTATCTGTTGATTCGGGGACCCCCTTGTGGCCGACTGTACCCCTATGCGTCGCATCACGCTGGCGCATAACCACCCAGAGTTGCGTCCCTCTTCTAAAGCGTGAACGTCATCAAATGTCTTCCCATTTGTGAGATTTTATCTGGATACTAAATGTGCACTCTAAATGTTTGTCATAGAATATGAATCCGGAAGTGAACATTGCACCAAGATTATTTAAAGGAGTTCAACGTGTCAGTTCTGGAGTGCGCACGCATTGAGCCAATTGCATTGGGTGGATCGAGATTATCGGTGGATTGAGATTCTCGGTGGATTGAGATTCTCGGTGGATTGAGATTATCGGTGGCTTGAGATTATCGGTGGATTGAGATTATCGGTGGATTGAGATTATCGGTGGATTTAGATTATCGGTGGATTGAGATTCTCGGTGGATTGAGATTCTCGGTGGATTGAGATTCTCGGTGGATTGAGTTTATCAGTGGATTGAGATTCTTGGTGGCTTAAGATTATCGGTGGATTGAGATTCTCGGTGGATTGAGATTATCGGTGGATTGAGATTCTGGGTGGATTGAGATTCTGGGTGGATTGAGATTCTCAGTGGATTGAGATTATCGGTGGATTGAGTTTATCAGTGGATTGAGATTCTCGGTGGCTTAAGATTATCGGTGGATTGAGATTCTGGGTGGATTGAGATTCTGGGTGGATTGAGATTATCAGTGTATTGAGATTATCGGTGGATTGAGATTATCGGTGGATTGAGATTCTGGGTGGATTGAGATTCTCAGTGGATTGAGATTATCGGTGGATTGAGATTCTCAGTGGATTGAGATTCTCAGTGGATTGAGATTCTCGGTGGTTCAAAGCAGGTTTTTATTTGAAGGGTCTGAAGCCACAGAGCCTCACTACATGTTAATTAATCGTGTGCCTATTTGAAGTGTAAATATTAATCTATGATTGTTAGTGTGACAAATACAAAGAAACAAAGCTTCCGCGTGCAGCATTTTACAGACTGTTGGGGCAAGTATTGTTAGCGAGCACCTATGAAGGTCGGCACGGCACACAAAGAATTGGGTGGCCAACACCACGCCCAGCCACCTTTATCTCCCAAGTGGTGATATTTACACACCCCAGCAGGTACTAATTTAAGGCCGAGTCGACCTAGGGGAGGCCCAGGACCGGCTCACAAAATCGTTACCAGTGTTGGTGGCCGTGAGCGAGAGTCGAATTCGGGTTACTAGTTTTGTAGCTCAGCATGCTAACCACGGCGCCACCGCTCCCCACAAGCACACTCTCACACACAAACACTCATATCACTTTTCTTGATCCTGTTGGCTCCCTAAATTGCTTTTCATCCGAGCCTTGGCAAAACCAGCATCAGCACATCACATTAGTGGCTCCAGTGTCATAAAACGGCACACCTGGTGTGTCTGTCTGTGCCACTATATCACAGTGGCTGTATCACAATTCCTGAAAAGCAATAATAGGGGCACTTCCCACCGATAGATGAGTTTATTTTCAGTTCATTATTAGATGAATATATGTACGAACACAATGCTGTACACTTGAATTATTCGTATTAATGTTCAGCTTCTGGGACTGGCCCGTTGTCAGTGCACGCGCCCTTCAACTCGAATGTTTATCAACGAAGCTCAAATTGCCTGTCAACGAGTTCAAACGAATCGGGATGAATCGTTCAGCAACGCCGTCTTTGTTGGGACTGGCCCGAGTCTAGCCCGAGCGCCGATGCCCGCGCGTTGGGAAGGCGACGGATGCCGCTGGGGCAGGCGGCAGTTGTTCCCATGGACCCAGGAGCCGCTGAGAGGCCATCTAAGCCCGGGGCGACCCCTGCCCAGTGACGTGTCGCTGGCACATTAGCTCCCCTTCCGCTGGCATTAAAGACAAGGCAAATACAGGAGGCCCCAATTGCACGATGATCAAATGGCCGACTGATTGACAGATACTTCCTCAATAATTAACATTAAAGGGATGAACGATTCAGTCAATGATGTAATTACACGCCACTGCCACGAATCATTTACCTGCCTTGCTGACAGTGACTAGCCTAAAGTGGCACTTGCATATACTGTACACACACATGTTGAGTCGTAATTCATTCATATAGACCTCTGTCAATACAAATACAAATATAACTATTGGTTAATTCATTGATTCTTTGAATTTGTAATGTGAAAACACAATCCGCCAGACGATGGAAGTAGTTAAATGTGCTGCACGTTATCTTCTATTATAATAATTTACAGGCCTTTGCCAATCCACTGCTGAATAAAGGCATCCCCATGCCGTAACAGTTACCATACTTTTTCAAACCCACAATGTCACGAGTCTAATTGTAAGATGTGTCATTATATACGATCAATGGACAAATGATTCCAGATTTGATAAGGCACTTTTTTCAAACAGAAATTGTGATGGATCAAGGGGATATTTTACGTGGAATGTCAGAATGTTCCTCCACCCCCAATGGAGGTGATGATATTGAGGAATTAATTCTCTTTGGTTTATTCGGTAAAGTCACGAAGGTATAAAATAAAATAAATCACGACGTTTCGGGCGCAACACAAGCGTCCGTCATCAGGTGAGAAAGAACCAAAGAGTATGGATTCCTGCAGTCACGAAAGCTTCAAATCAATATTGCGGAATTCTTCGTCTTCTTTGTGCATGTCAGAGTATGGCCCAAGATGAGCGCAACAGTGTGAGACAGGCGGGGGGGGGGGGGGCACACGCCACGGGAACACGCCCAGTCGGGTGTCCGGGAATGATCAAACACCGGGGGACACGGAGCGGAGCTTTGATTTGAGAGGCAACCGAGCCGAGCACCGCGGGATATTTGCAACAGGCAGAAACACACCGCCACGGCATAGACGGGGATTAGTCAACAGCGGGGAAGTGCTCACACCCATTGCTTCACCAGATTATTGGACACATGGCAAGCACAAAGATAAAGACACCCCGAGAATACTAACAGATTGTTGGAGCAAGTGCTGTTCACAAGCAACTATGAATGCCGGTGCTGGCCACACAACAGGGCTAAACACCATGCCGGACGACCTTTGTATCCCCAGTGCTGATGTTTACACACCATACCAGGTCCTCGTTTCAGGCTGAGCCTTCCGGACAAGTGTGAAAAAAGGGCTTCATCGCTCATCGGATTCCTCCAGTCTAAATAAAGAATTAGATTCTCTAGATTTGAAGCTTTCGTGACTGCAAGGATTCATATTCTTAGGTTTTTTCGGTAAAGTCACGTAGGTAAAAAATTTAAATTAATAAAAGTAAAATAAAATAAAAATATAAATCACGACGTTTCGGAGGCAACACAAGCTTCCGTCTTCAGGTGGAACCGTCACAGCCACGACAGCTGTATCAAGTAAATGAGATATTACAAGAGATACCACTCCGAATATATAATGGTTGAGGGGGGAAGGGCCCGGAAAGGCACACTTACCATATTAGTAATCTCTCATTTACTTGATACAGCTGTCGTGGCTGTGACGGTTCCACCTGAAGACGGAAGCTTGCGTTGCCTCCAAAACGTCGTGATTTTTATTTTTATTTAATTTTACTTTTTATTAATTTTAATTTTTTACCTACGTGACTTTACCGAAAAAACCTAAGAATATAATTAGATTCTCATTCTGGGAGGCCCAGGACCGGTTCAGATATCCGTCACTGATCTTGGCCACGAGTGGAAATCGATCCCAGGTCGCTGGGTTCGTCGTGCGGTGCGCTACAACAGCACCGCCGCTTCTCACATCGAATACATAAACAGACGCACACAATCTATTGGCATAGCCAGGGATAATAAACAGCAGGACATTAAATAGTTATTTCCGTTTATGGAGCGAAAATCATGAACACATCGTGGCTTCGTTCGAGGACACAATTTGGAAATGATTCATCATAAACAACAAAGAGGAATGGCAAAGGACACCCCTTCACATGTGCCCCCAATAATAATAATCGTTGTGAGCACTGCGAGGATGGCATCGGCTCGCCGGGAAGTACACAAGCATCGCAGTCCAGTCGACGAGGGACGCCGTGCTCCCTCTCTCTCTGTGCTTGATTTCAGCACGTGGGAGCATCGTGTTGGGTCTGGTTGCGAAACCAGTCTCGGAGCCACTTAACGCTAGCTTGCCCGTGAGAGAATTTGTGAACATTTCCACAAGTCTCTGCTCTTGCGTAATGTACGTGTGTTGGACTTCTTTCGCACCGTACTTAGCCAACCGTGATAATCAGAGGTGCGGAGGAAGGGCAGCAAACTAAACGCAAAAAGTTGTAATAAAGAAATGAGTTTTCAATCGAGATTATTTAAAAGTGCATAGGTCCAATGGCTTCCAAATATTGGAAAGAAGAGCGTTCCAGACGGCCGCAGAAGCTCATCTAAAAGCGCGCGATGCGGTGACCACCGCCTTCGTTCGATGAAAGGCCAAAAGCCGCTACTGCGAGGATGGCCGCAGTTCCCGTGATGGCTTATGCCCCTTGACGAGATCAGCGAGGTACCGTTGCTCGTTTGTGGCAAGCACTTTCTGTGCAATGAGTGTGGACAATTACCAGCATTGCGTCAAACTGTTCAAGTTGTGTGGATGCTGCCGAGGGGGAATGGGTAGCACCCTGCACTAGCAAGTTCGATCTCCAGGGGCTGCGGTTGAAACAAAGGTGCAAATGTTTTTAAATCTCCCTTACTTTTGCCCACCCAGCAGTATAACCGTGTACACCACAGTTAATCCATTGGCAGGTGGTCGGGTTAAAGTGTAGGTATTCCCACCTATTGTAAGACATATTTCCAGTGTGGAAGAGTAGGCCAAATATCATTTACAGGGGCTCTTGACAGCTCCCTTTAGTCGAGGCCATTTTTTGCCAGCATCGCAAGAAGTTAAACTTTTACCCTTCATGAAAGTAGTTGTTTTGTTATTTGAAAAAATATTTTATGATACCATATCTCCACTTTATAACAGCAACTAAATGGGCCACCTCACAAAAACAACTTATGTTCATGATTAAGAGCATTTTAAGAAGACTGAAACGTACCGTATGTTTTAGTTTTGCCGAGGTTGATGATGAAACTGCAATGGCACTCTTGCAACATTTGCTTTAGGAGATCCGCACGTTTTTATCACTAAAATATTCTCAGATGTTTGAAGAGTGGTTAGGGATTTTTTTGTTGTTTAAATTTGCACAGCATAAACTGTCATTCCTGTGCGACTCCCTCTTTATCTCTAATCTCAAGTCAACAACACTTCCACAGAAATAGTGTTTCTTTTAGCATTAACTTTGTTTTTAGGCATGAAATGTTTGTATAAATAAATGATCCTCGCTCTGGAAATTGTCAGCGTCGCGATTTCAATCTCGGTCGATTTTTTTTTGTTCCGACTTGGCAAGAGTCGAACCGATTCCCCCACCCTCTTCCTTTCCAGCAAACAGAAACAAATCAAACTTATAAAAGTTGTTGGAAAATCGCAGGTGTTGCCGGAATCGTCTCATTTGAATCAAAGGAAATCATCGCCTAAATCACCATGGCATAACAGAAAATAAATACATACACGCCCACGCCCTGCGGTGTGACATCGCATCAAAACTAAAGATAGTGCCGGCTGCTATATTCTACGCATAAATGTATACATGTTGAAACGCAGCAATGTGTTTTTTTGTTATCAAAGTTAACATCTTTACCCATGGGTTGTCTGTTGCCCTCACCTGTCTACTCCTTGGCTGGGATTTGAACAGGTGTTGGCATGACGAACATATTTTTGGGGGGCAATAAAAGCACTTAATGTGTTTGCGTCAGAGATATTGTCTGGGGAGGTCCGTGCTGAAGGAAGACTCGACGTTTCCCATGGTTAGCCAGCGGATGGCGGACATCGTTACGGTATCGTCAATGGATTTGTTTAGATTGTATTCAACTAGAATTTTACACAAGATGTATTCCACTTGAGTAAAAAAAATACGGTTGCAGTTTATTTCATAGAAATGTTCACTCACTGAACAATATGCAAAACGAGTTCTTTTCACGTCTTCTGCCTTAAGAAAGAAAGGCGCAACACAGATGTGCAACGCTCTGAGCCGCAAGTATTGGTGAAAGAAGCATTGTGGAATAAAACATCGAGCTGAGAGGCTCCCCCTAAAATAATCTCGGCAGATCGGTGTCTCCGCACCTCCGGTGGGCACGATTGGCTACGCACCAGTGCGCGACAGCAGTTCTACGTGCGTAGACACACACGCAATCGCATTTACACGAACCTCTGCTGCTGCTGCCTCTGTTGATATGTAAACTCCTTTGTCAAGGCGCTCTCCTCCTCCCACCCAGCTTAAAATACGATGCCAAGCTTGGTGGTGTTCATTAAGAAGCTATCTTTCCGACAGCTCTGTTCTTCACCTGAGGACGGCTGCTTGCGTTGTAGCCGAAACGTCGTGAGAATTTTATTTTATTATGTTTAATTATTTTATTATTTCCCTTCTACGTGACTTAACCGAAAGAACCAAGAATATGAATCCCTGCAGTCACGAAAGATTTAAATCGAAATTTACACACGCACGCGTTCCAGTTTGTGAGCACTTCCACCCAGCCGAGGTGTGCAGAGGCTCCGTTTCCACCGCAGGTGTAGTATTGCGAGGTGGATGATGAGGCAGTAAGCTGACCTCGCCGCGGTCAGCGTGGGCCCTCGGGAATAAATACAACGCTCACCGCCACCAGCGGACAAGCGCGACTCACCAGCGAGTGCTCTATCCTCAGGCACCACGAGTTTGGTTTTCTTTAGCCAAGTGAACAAAAACTTTTAATAGTAGGTGTAAAATAATTCTTGCCGAAGCGGGTCTCTTAAATCGTATTCATTTAATTTAAAGGATATATATTTTCCCGATCGTGCTATGTTGGGCTTCGTGCAGCGAGGCGCCGATTCAGATATCTCTGCGTGCCGGAGAGGAGACCCTCCCAGCACGTGTTCTCACCCGACCTGCCAGTCTGCCACTGGGCCTACAGCAACGCTCATCGGAAGGCATTCAAACTGATATGTTTTTGAATCCCCAGAGCTGGAATCTAACAAAGTGCAGAAACGAATGTAATGCAATTGGTTATTATTATTACACGCTTTTTATTTACTCACTCTGTCTGTTGTTGTTGTTGTATCCTCAAATCTTGTAACTCAATTTTCACCCACTTCCCAATGTGGTATCGATTGCAAACTTGGTATACTTATGTCATACTGATGACAATACTATATTCTAACATTAAAAATGAAATATATATTTTTTTACATTATTTTTATATGTTGTGTTTCGGCGTGGGTCTAATTGTCCACGCTCAACTGACGTTGGCTGTCATTGGCCACGGCCCCTTACGTTATGGCAAGCTTCGGGGCCACTTCCTGGAGTCGTGGAGTTCTGCCATTACTCGTACGGTACATTTCATTAAAGCGTGTTTTTTAAAAAGTCATTTTTAAACATTACTTTTGTTTTCTTAGGTTTTTTCGGTAAATTCACGTAGGTAAAACATAAAAATTAATAAAAATAAAATAAAAATAATTAATTTTGATGTTTTACCTACGTGACTTTACCGAAAAAACCTAAGAATATGAATCCTTGCAGTCACGAAAGCTTCAAATCTAGAATTACTTTTGTTGTGCAGTCAGTTTTGATGGACCATGAACTCACTACATATGAGAACCAATTTAATCAGAGGCGGCTTTCTGGATCCGAACCTAGAATCTCATCTGTACCAGCTCAGTACACTGACCACCCAGCCACCTATAAACCGATGCTTATAGTACAGTAATAGTATTACAGCATACAAAGTGCATCCTTTTGGGAATTGAACCCAGGCAATTCTTACTGCGAGGCACGAGTGTGACCACTGCGTCACCCTGCCGCCAAAATATCGTCTTCGTGCAAACGCCAAGGGCCGACACGTGGAGCATTTCGCGAGTCAAGAGATCTTGCAGACGATCTTGTCAACACTGGGGCGGGCACTCCCTCTCCGTCCACGTGCGCTTCGGGGTGGCACGAAGTCTCCGTCTCATCGTCCCAGGACGAGCTGTGTGCTACCGCCCCCTGCTGCCTGTACGTGTGTATGCATGTCTTTGTGTGTATGTCTTTGTGTGTATGTCTTTGTGTGTATGTCTTTGTGTGTATGTCTTTGTGTGTAGGCGTATGTATACGTGCACATACATACAGGGGAGCGGTAGTGTAGGAGTTAGCGCTCTGCGCTACGAACCTGGCGGCCCGAGTTCGATTCTCGCTCACGGCCAACACGGGTGACGATTTTCTGAACCGGTCCTGGGCCTCCCCTAGGTCGACTCAGCCTCAAATGAGGTGCGGTGTGTAAACATCGCCACGATGGCGTGGTTCTGGCCACCCACCCCCTCGTGTGCTGTGCCGGCCTTCATAGGTGCTACTCGCTAACAGCACAGTATGTCACAGGCAATACTTTGTATGCCACTGGCAAGTGCTTGATCGTGCCTCCTGGCATCACGCACGCTGCCACCCTTGGGCACAGGAAAACGCCTTGGGCACAGACATTGAAGCGGCTGGATGCTCGACTGCTTTCCACAATATATGAATCATAGTTGCCAACCTTACCGAGTTAAGGATTTGTGGCATGTGTATATTATTTTGGTGATGCCACCAACTAAAATGCCGTCTTTGAAAATTGTGTCCCGGGAAACGTGCAACGCTCGGGCAGCGTTGCGTGTTTATTGAAATGGAATATTTCCTTGTGGCTTGAGTTCGATGTCTGGTCACAGCTAACATCAGTGGTGAGTGGCGTCTAAAACCTGACTTTGCCCCCCCCACCCCTTCACTAACTCGCACGAACCAGTTCGGTGAAGCATGGTCAATGAACTTCCACGAATGACACAGCGTATGGAGGCCTTCATCCAGTCGTGGATTTACGAGGGCTCAAATTAATTGTAATATCAATGACAGCAATTATATTAGGGACAATATTATCATATACCGCACAACACTAATATATGCTTTAAAAAAATAAAATAAAGTAGTTCCATGTTAATTGTGACCATAGTCCCTATTATTGTAGGATACCCCCACTCTCTCTGCCCATCTCTCTCTCTCTCGTGTGGGGAACACACAGAGAGAGCCTCCGTTATCTGACGGCTTCGGATGCAAAGACGGCAAGACTCGAGTGGCGCTCCCCCTTCCATCACCAACACGGGCACGCGGCGTCGTTGTGACGATCTGGTTCGTCGTGCCCAGGCAAACTGTCTGTCTCGAACGCGATTTCACAACTCGGCTCCGAGCCAAAGTGCCGAGTTGCGTAACGCCGAGATCGATTCCTTGGGAGTGGCGGCGAGCCGCTCAAGAAACACGATCGCGTTGCAGGCGTATGCGGGGGGGGGACCATACTGCTGTGATAATTTTTAGGCAAGGTAAAAGTTGATTTGAAATACATTTGTGCGGCGTCAAAAAAAATGCGTGCGGGAAAAGTCGCGCGATTCAAGGACGCGAGTTACAAGTGGGCCAGTGAAGAGGCAGTTCTGAGTTCAGAGGAGAATGTGCAACATAGCAGGCATGGAGTGCACATGCATGAGCACGATAATTGTGAACACTTGAGTTTGTTGTTGTTGTGTGTGTGTGTGTGCCTGCCCACCACTGCCAGCGTAGTGCAATCTCACCTAGAATTCCTCACGTGGTTTGCATAGAGCGTGAATGGAACATTCGGCGTGCTTGCCATTTACAGAGTACAGAGCCAATTTCTAATGCCCAATGTCTCTGAGGTTTGGTCACGCAGCCGTGAGAAGTGTGAGAGTCATGCCGAATATGTACATAGTGCATACCTCGGACAGGCTGTGTATGATTGTACAGCAGATGTGGGGAGATGGGTGTGTTGATGGACATGGCCACTGAAACTTCCATAACGACCTTCCATGTGTTGTCGTCGTCGCGATCATAATTGCTGCAGAATTGCTTTGACTAAAAAAAATACAGCGTGAAAAATACCGACTCTTTGGCAGGAAAATCAAAAATGTTTCTTCAATGCCAGAAAAAAAATCAAGAACTCGATAGCCATTCACAGTGTGTGGCTTATCAATATTAAGATGCAAACACTGTAGAGCTGAAATGTACGTCATGTATAAACGTAGAGTAGAGCCCCTTTGTCAGTCCACAGCTGGATGAGGGCCTCCCCGTGCCATGTCGGCCGTGGCGGTTACGAGCCCATACTTCACCTTGGGGGTTGGTGACGGCAGAACCGCGTGCTGAACTTGGGATCACAATGAAGCAAAACAATCTTCATGTTGCACTTCCTTATCCGTATGGTCGATGTCGACGCACAGAAACAACCACCATTTCACACTCAGGTGGATCAAGCCAAGATTAAGGCGTCAGGAGCAGCGGAATTCTATCGCCGTGATGTCTCCTTCGTATTTGTGGATGGGGGGGGGGGCATTGCGTCGCTACACGTTGCACGGTCTGTTCAGGGTGACCCACACATTTGCACACTGCCGGAGAGTGTTTTTAATGTTCCATTTGTGTATCAGGTATCCGCATCTACTGCCATTTTGCGCTTCCGTCTGCTGCTAACCTGGCCACATGGCGACACCTGCTCTGCGCAAGACGGTCGCCCATACGAGCACTGAGCTCAGCTCCTGAGATTTGACGACATTGGGCGCATTGCGGGTGAGTTTGTCTCACGCGAAAGCAATCAGAGTGACTTTATCCCATCCTCTTCCCTTGAATGCCTGCCTGTCTTAGGCACCTCCGATTAGCACGGTTGTCTACGTACGGTGCGCAAGAAATTCAGCATACATTCGTACATCATCAGCACTGCGCCTTTCATGTGTACAGTACATGTGTACAGTAGCTATACAAGGGGAGGGGCACGACACTCGGGGCACCAAACGGAAAGTCTGACGCTTTCTCGAACAGAGTTCCCCCTAAGGAGAGGGCCCTAATGGGGCCCGGAGGGTGGCAGAGAATGTGCAGAATTAGAGTCATCGGTGTGGGCTGCAGGCCACGTGCGCGAGCGTGTAAAACAGTCCACGTGCGTCACGCACAACACACACGGCGTGTGATGTGACCGCACCGAGACGCCACTCCCCAAGACCCTCCATCGGATATGGTCCCAATCGACATTCGTAAAAGCATCTCACTGGGTTTGGCCTCAAACATTTACGTAAAAGGCAAATGGAACACCAGCTGATTCATATGAAATGTAATCAACTTTACGCTTCGATCTGGGACGTTCACACTCGAAATGTGTTCTAAAAATATACAACTTCATACTGGCAATGAGATTTTCTGGGCCAATTTCACAGCGATACTGTTTCTATCAGCCTAATTTAACGTGACGAAATGATTCACATTTGCAGCGTGCTCTGTTACTCAGTGTGTTGCCGATTTCATTTTGCAGCGCTGGTTTCACCCACCACAATATGCGACTATCTCTCGTGACATTGACCACATTAATGTATTGGGTGATTTACCTCGCTCTAGCTCTGCCCACTGCGCAGATGTCACAGGGACTGTGTCACGGAAGGCAACTCGAGTCAATGTGCTCTGCCCCCAAAAACTACCAAAAGAAGTTACGATGGATTTTTTTTAAAGGCAACACCCATGCTAAAGCACATCCTTATATCTCAACAAAGATAAAGGTGCAGGTCTGCAATTACCTGTTTACGTGACTGCTGACAGAAGTTACGTGATATACATCTTATGACATTCCAAAGGAAACACATAGACGCCCAGTAACCACAATGTCACACAATCACAAGCCAAGTGGTGGCAGAGTCAACACAGGTCATAACATTCACAATCCTGCAATGCGCGGTGGATGAGAAATACCTTGGAACGGACGCAGGAGTTTGAGAATCCCGTTGTGTTCGCTTGCCAGACGACGTCAGTGCCGTACTCACGATCAAGAGGCAGTGTTTGTGCCGTCCGTTGACGATTTTGTAAGCCCTGGATGTCCGTGACGTGGCACGTTGATTGCAGTAAGCCGTCACATTTTCCTCTGGCAGGATTTCCACACATTTCACAGTCGGATGGGGTGGGAAGAGATTGCATGCGATACACATTGGAAGGCTCGACCAAAATAACAATACAGTAGTAGATACCACACTTCTTAGCAATTCACAGGACACATTTATTCGCCTTTGAGTGTGCATACACAACACTTCAATATTCCTGGAAATAAATATGAAAATAAAGAAACAGGGACATTTATTATAATATTTAGGACTCATGTATGATTCCCTGATCTTATTGTGTTTAGTTATCTAGTTACAGCCGGGTATGAGATGCTATCGCTGTGAAGTTATTAAATGTGTTTTTCATCAAAGATTGATGTTTTTGAGGGTTCCGGGTTAGCATAACAACAAAGCAAAACAAATTCCAATTTACAGGACATCTTTATCCAACGGTGATCTCTCTCTCCCACAGAGACAGATTTACACGTCCGAGACAGTTGAGTGTGATTGGTGAGTTTGGAAGGATTCTTTTAAACCAAACAAGCGGACTCAGATCGAAATGCGACGAGGCATCTGCTGAGAGTGCTCACGTTGACAACGCCCTCGACACCACAGATAATAGGGGCTGTGGATGAGTCTCACACGATGCTCATATAAACAAAAAAGACAAAGATCTCCCGTATAGAATTAACAGACTTTAGGGGCAAGTGCTGTTAGCGAGCACCTATAAAGGCCGGCACGGCACACGAGAGGGTGGGATGCCAACATTACGCCCGGCCGCCTTTGTCTCCCTCGTGGCGATGTTTACACATCGCACCAGGTACTCATTTGAGGCTGAGCCAACCTAGGGGAGGGCCAGGACCGGTTCAGATAATCGTCACCGGTGTTTGCCGTGAGCGGAAATCGAACCCGGGTCGCCAGGTTCGTAGCGCAGCGCGCTAACAGCTATACACTGCACTTGACACACGCAGATATAAATACACAGACGCGTATATGAACACTGCAAGGAGCCAAGCTGAATACATACCAAGGCCGTAATTATAATCTATATTGGGGGGGACATATCCCCCTCAATATTCAAATATGCTCAAAATGTCCCCCCAATATATTTCTATACAAAATAATAATTGCTATGCTATGTAAATAAAAACAACAATTTGATCAACCTTGGCCACAATATCTGGACTTGTCTTCATATAAATGAATACATAGATTTATGTTTATATGATTGTGGTGATGGTTGCACTTTATTAATCCCTAATCTCTGCTATTACAGATGTAGTGGTGGTATTGACGTGCGCCGACAGTGATGGATCACGGGGCGCGGGGTTGGGCACGCGGTGTGGGCGTGGCATGGACGCGCGCGCCGGTGGTAAGGCGCGCTCACACAAGCTGGGAAAAGAGGATCGTAGCGAGTGCGCAGTGATTGGTCAGATAAGTGGGTGCTCTCAGCGACGTCCGCAGGAGGGGTATAAAGGGAGACGCGCAAGAGCACTCGTGGTCAGTGTTAACCAGTTAAAGACCGAAGACGGGGTGGAGGAGGTAGTGGCCCGAGACCCCTAGTCCCGCCGTCCTTGTGAGGACCGGGGCCCTGTGTGGCTCGGAGCCGAGACTGGGGGACCCGTAGTCCGACGCCCGTGTGGGTCGGGACGGTGGTACCCAGAGCCGAGACGGGCACCCCCGGCTGGGTGTGTCCCGGAAGGCTACGGGGCGTAAGAGCCCGTGTCAGTATAGCTGAGTGGGTGTTTGTCACCCGTGTAGCTGAGTGGGTGTTAGTCACCCATGTAGCTGAGTGGGTGTGAGTCACCCGAGTAGCTAAGTGGGTGTCAGTCACCCGTGCAACGAAGTGGGTGTTAGTCACCCGTGTAGCTGAGTGGGTGTGAGTCACCCGAGTAACTAAGTGGGTGTCAGTCACCCGTGAGACGAAGTGGGTGTTAGTCACCCGTGTAGCTGAGTGGGTGTGAGTCACCCGAGTAGCTAAGTGGGTGTTAGTCACCCGTGCAACGAAGTGGGTGTTAGTCATCCGTGTAACTACAAGTTGGTGAAAATAAAGAGTGTGCTACCCGTCAAGACGTCTCCCGCCGAGTTACTACTTTACACATACAATGAAACAAGAAATGGTAAAAAAGTAAAAACAGAGCAATGTAATACAATACACTTTTAGACATTATTGTAAAATATAAATAAAAAGTCCATCCCATGTGTTAGTGAATTTTTTCATATTTTAGGCAGGAAATCAGTTATTCAATTTAAATATTTTTCTGGGTTGGGACCCCCAGACACTCTGGAAGATTTGGTCCCCCCCAATGTTGACTCCATGGCTACGGCCTTGATACATACAAGTATCCAAAAATAGAATACTTATACACCTTAATTACAATTTGATGCTAAATTGTCTATTCTGTATGATAGCTTCATCAGCAATTCTATTTAACAATCCGTTTCTTTATCTGTTTAATTAGGGCTATACTGCCCTTAAATATGTTCAATGCTTCTATAAATAATTGTGTAATGAGTGGTATAAAGGTTTTTTTTTCTCCCAGCTAACTTTCAGAAAATGTTTATGATTTAATATGAATGTATGTTTGTCTCGTATTTGTTTCTGTAAGCAGTTTATCCTCGATCTGATTTCTATTTGGTTGTCCTCGATCTGATTTCTATTTGGTTGTCGTTGCTCTTATTCATATTTGCTTCTCTGCTGTACTTTATTTTATTTCATTGCTTTGTCATATTGGTGGTCCAGGTCGCAATACCCTTGAACTTTAATATCTGATAATGGTATCACTTGGTCTTTACCTGGTAAGATGAAACAAATAGTTTAGTTGTATTTGTATATATTTGGACGTTATTGTTTACCTTTCCCATACTTTGCACTGCTATCGTGTGTTTGTGTTATTTATTGTCGTAACACTCTGACCCGCCCCGACTCGACATCTGTGAGACAAAACGAGCTTTGTAGCTCATCGGATTCCTCCAGTCGAAACAAATATTCTGATTCTGACTCGGAAGGGAAATGCCACGGCAAATGACACCACGGGAATAGACGGACGAGGCCATCATTTCTGGTGGTGACAGTCAAGTGGCTGGAAAAGCAGGCGAGAGATGACACAGGGAGGGTCGCATGGTCGATCTTAAGAATAACATTATCATGGGATATTTTTTGGCCAGTATCAAATTATGAAGAAAAAATAATATTTTTACATGCAAACAAAACAAAATATATTACCAGAGCATGTTTTTGTTTGCATGTTCACTACAAGCACGTGTGGTTAATGTAGAGTTGATTCCTTGAAAAATCTTTCTATTTGGTGTTTGAACATATTAACACCTGTTTTATTGACATAAAGGGTAATAAAACATATTCATATATTTTTTTCAAGAACAACATTGCACTTTGAACGCAATGCAATTACGGCAACAGTAACCATATGAGGCCACCAGAGGGCACTAAGTGGACATTCATAAAATCGCGAATTCACGAAAGAAAATTCGAATTGCTCTATTCTGATGAATGAAGCTTTGGTCATACAGCCACAGATTTGCTCTTGGTGTTTTGGACATTTCTATCTCTACTCAGCAACTATGAAGAGAAATCACTCTTTCTCTTCAAGGTCACTTCTCACGATGGTAACAGCTTATCTTTAAAAGACGGCACGTAGATCGGTTCAAATGAAATATTGTGACGTGACTTTACCGAAAGACCCAAGAATATGAATCCCTGCAGTCACGAAAGCTTTAAGTCAAGATTCAACATAACTCGCAGACAATCCGTCTTGTCTGCTGAGCTTGTTTGCTTATTTCGATGTAAAGCTTTCGTGACTGCAGGGATTCATCTTCTTGGTTCTTTCTTTTATCATTTGATTATTTCCCTTCTACGTGACTTTACCGAAAGAACCAAGAAGTTGTTTACTTATATTCTGCACAATGACGCTGATTATTGTGTTGTGTGTTATAGCATTTTTTGGTCTAACAAGGAGCCTCGTCTGAGAGAGAGAGGGTCATTGCCCATGACATTCTGGAAGTGCATTCACCAGCATTGGTTCAAGCAAGCTTGGCTACTGATGAGACCCTGTGCGTTGAAACCGGCCCAGCGTTTGCTTAGAACTTTACCGAGCCGATACCGCTGAAGCTGTGTACTCTGAGAAGGGAGCCTGGGACGTGTAAGAGAAGCACGGCGCCTGTGTGTGTACACGCCACGTGTGTGTGTGTACACGCTACGTGTGTGTGTGTACACGCACCACGTGTGTGTGTGTGCACGCCACGTGTGTGTGTGTGTGTACACGCCACGCGTGTGTGTGTGTGTGTACACAAGCCACGTGTGTGTGTGTGTACACACACACGTAGCGTGTGTGTGTGTGCACGCCACGTGTGTGTGTGTACACACCCTACGTGTGTGTGTGTACACACGTAGCGTGTGTGTGTCTGCACGCCACGTGTGTGTGTGCACGCCACGTGTGTGTGTGTACACACGCCACGTGTGTGTGTGTGCACACGCCACGTGTGTGTGTGTACACACGCCACGTGTGTGTGTGTGCACGCCACGTGTGTGTGTGTGCACGCCATTGCCCCGCCCCTACCCCCATTGCACCGCCCCTACCCCCCATTGCCCCGCCCCTACCCCCATTGCCCCGCCCCTACCCCCCATTGCCCCGCCCCTACCCCCATTGCCCCGCCCCTCCCCCCATTGCCCCGCCCCTACCCCCATTGCCTCGCCCCTACCCCCCATTGCCCCGCCCCTACCCCCATTGCCCCGCCCCTACCCCCATTGCACCGCCCCTACCCCCCATTGCCCCACCCCTATCCCCATTGCCCCGCCCCTACCCCTCATTGCCCCGCCCCTACCCCCCATTGCCCCGCCCCTACCCTTCATTACCCCGCCCCTACCCCCATTGCCCCGCCCCTACCCCCATTGCCCCGCCCCTACCCCTCATTGCCCCGCCCCTACCCCCCATTGCCCCGCCCCTACCCTTCATTACCCCGCCCCTACCCCCATTGCCCCGCCCCTACCCCCATTGCCCCGCCCCTACCCCTCATTGCCCCGCCCCTACCCCCCATTGCCCCGCCCCTACCCCCCATTGCCCCGCCCCTACCCTTCATTACCCCGCCCCTACCCCCATTGCCCCGCCCCTACCCCCATTGCCCCGCCCCTACCCCCATTGCCCCGCCCCTACCCCCATTGCCCCGCCCCTACCCCTCATTACCCCGCCCCTACCCCTCATTACCCCGCCCCTACTCCCATTGCCCCGCCCCTACCCCCCATTGCCCCGCCCCTACCCCCCATTGCCCCGCCCCTACCCCCCATTGCCCCGCCCCTACCCCTCATTACCCCGCCCCTACTCCCATTGCCCCGCCCCTACCCCCCATTGCCCCGCCCCTACCCCCCATTGCCCCGCCCCTACCCCCCATTGCCCCGCCCCTACCCTTCATTACCCCGCCCCTACCCCCATTGCCCCGCCCCTACCCCCATTGCCCCGCCCCTACCCCCATTGCCCCGCCCCTACCCCCATTGCCCCGCCCCTACCCCTCATTACCCCACCCCTACCCCTCATTACCCCGCCCCTACCCCTCATTACCCCGCCCCTACTCCCATTGCCCCGCCCCTACCCCCCATTGCCCCGCCCCTACCCCCCATTGCCCCGCCCCTACCCTTCATTACCCCGCCCCTACTCCCATTGCCCCGCCCCTACCCCCCATTGCCCCGCCCCTACCCCCATTGCCCCGCCCCTACCCCCATTGCCCCGCCCCTACCCCTCATTACCCCACCCCTACCCCTCATTACCCCGCCCCTACCCCTCATTACCCCGTCCCTACTCCCATTGCCCCGCCCCTACCCCCCATTGCCCCGCCCCTACCCCCCATTGCCCCGCCTTACAGTCCAGGCCCCGCCCTTGTTCCACCTGGCCCCGCCTCTAGCCCCGCCTCTAGCCCCGCCTCTAGCCCCGCCCCTACCCCCCATTGCCCCGCCTCTAGCCCCGCCTCTAGCCCCGCCTCTAGCCCCGCCTTTAGCCCCCATGGCGCTGGGGGGACCCATCCCGCCTTAGAGCTCCGCCCCCATTCCCACAGCCCCGCCCCCATTCCCACAGCCCCGCCCCCATTCCCACAGCCCCGCCCCCATTCCCACAGCCCCGCCTCCAGACCCTCTAGCCCCGCCCTCGTGCCTCCAGGCCCCGCCTCCAGCGACCAGGTCTCGTGTTGGCCACTCGGGTCGCGCCCCCCCCCCCACAGCAGCAGCAGCGCACGCCCCAGCCCGTGCCCGTGCCGGGTCTCCGCCAGCAGCAGCGTGAGTCTGTTCCGGGGGGGCTCCATCTCCCTCCCCCCCCGCAGTGTCACAGTGCCCGCTCCGTATTGGGCCCCCCCGTCGCCGCGTCTCCCCGCCCCACAGCTGATCCCTCTCCCCGCTCGCTGCGTCTGCCCGCACGGCCACGGGCGGGCAGAGAGGTCGCTCCCGAACCCCGCCGCGTCTCCCTCCGCGTCTCCCTCTGCCCGGGGACACCTGCCCGGGGACACCTGGCAGGGGCTGCGGCTCCACCCGGAGCGGTCGACGTGGACGCGCAGGAGGCGAAGTGACCCCGAGGGAGGCAGGCAGGGAGGGAGGGAGGGAGCCGGGCGGATCGAGCAGGAGCCGTTGACGCACCGGCCTGGCGGGAGAGATCGACAAGTGCCGAAGGAGCGGGGACGGGCCCTGCAGGAGCCGGCGCAGAGAGCGCGCATCGAGAGCCGGCGCAGGCGCACACGCAGCCTGAGCAGAGACACGCAGAGAGACACACAGACAGAGAGACGCAGAGACAGAGAGACACGGAGAGACACGGAGAGAGAGACACAGACAGAGAGACGCAGAGAGACGCAGAGAGAGACAGAGAGAGACAGAGAGAGACACAGAGAGACACAGAGACACGGAGAGAGACACAGACAGAGAGACGCAGAGACAGAGAGAGACAGAGAGAGACACGGAGAGAGAGACGCAGAGACAGAGAGAGACAGAGAGAGACAGAGAGACACAGAGACACGGAGAGAGACACACAGAGACAGAGAGACACACCAGAGATCGGACCATGCTGAGCCGAGTGCGCAACGCCGTGGCGAGCATGGTGGGGGGGATGCTGCCGGGCTCGGCTGACAGTGGAGGAGGAGGAGGTGGAGGTGGTGGAGGAGGAGGAGGAGGTGGACACGGCGCGGACGGTGCCGAGGCGCTGCCCGTGCGCTTCCCCTACTCGCGCCCAGAGTTCCTCAACCTGAGCGCGGACGAGGCGGAGTGCTCCGCGGACCACCTCGTGCGGCCCATCCTCATCCCCAGGGAGGGCGGCCGCAAGATGCCCTGGGCCACGGGATACGCAGAGTAAGCGCTGGGCCCGGGGCTCGTGGGTGGTGACGGTGGTGTCGCAGTGAATGTTCGCCCGGCGATGGATGTGGTGATGTGATGGAGAGACGGTGATGGATGTGCACGGCTGTTATGATGGCCAGTGGCGATGATAACTCATTCAGATGTCGTGTCGGATAATGATGGCTCGGGCGAATTGGTGGTGTTGGAGGAGTGGGGAGCGGTGGCGCAGCGGTTAGCGCGCTGCGCGACGAACCCGGCGATCCCAGTTCGATTCCCGCTCACGGCCACCAACACCAGTGACGATGATCTGAATCGGTCCTGGGCCTCCCCTAGGTTGACTCAGCCTCAAATGAGTACCTGGTGTGGTGTGTAAACATCGCCACGAGGGAGCTAAAGGCGGCCGGGCGTGGTGCTGGCCACCTACCCCCTCGTGTGCCGTGTCGGCCTTCATAGATGCTCGCTAACAGCACTTGCCCCAACAGTCTGTCACAGGCTATACGGCGGATCTTTGCCTTTGATGCTGGAGGTGGTGGTGATGAGTATGGCGTGGTGGTGGTGGTGGTGGTGAGAATCATTGTGTCGGTAGGAGCGGTGGCATTGCCAGTGATGTGTTGGGTATGAGAGCGCTGGCGCTGATTTCCTGATGCGTTGTTGATCGTGTCCCGGCAGAGATGTGATGCAGATTGACAATGGGTGGAGGCGATGTGGTGATCAGTGCAGTGGCGGGGTAGCTGCGTTGCGACTACGGCGGTGATGGTTATTTGTGGCAGTGGCGCCCCGTCGTGCGAGAACGATGAACGAGCTTTGTCGCTGGCCGTTGTGTTTTCACGATGACAATGGTGTGGGGGGGTCTATGATGTCAGTTTTCATGAAAATTATGGCCCATGAAGTTGATTACTGAATTGTGCATTTTTTTGCTCATTTAATGCTCCGGGTACCAGATGGAAATGCACAGTTTTCAGAGCTGCCCTGTAATTTGTCATTTGACATGCAAGACCCAGTAAGGCAATTTACTCTGCACCCTTGGGTGTTCACTATACGGTACAGTACTGTACAGGCTCATCAATGTGTAGATACCCCATAACACGGATAAATTATAGAGGAAACAACGTTCCGTTTTAAATCCTCTGCACATCTCCCACCGGGCTTGATACGCGTACTCAACATTTTAACGCTTCCTCTGTAAGAAAAGGATCCATCGTGTTCACACTATTCAATCACTTGTTGAGAAGGAAGGGGCAGGTTCGCTGGACATCAGTGCAATAATACCGACACATTGGATCACCGTGTCTATCTCCCATCACCAACCATGTGTAAGGAGGGCAAGCTAAAGTCCACCTTAGTAACACTGGGTGCCTGATGATAACTTTCACTCCCCATTAACGCCGCACTTGTATTTTAAGCCAGTTGCTGCGTACGCGAAGTTGACCGCTAACCCGCCTGCCTTGTGTTCGGGCGCCAATGATCTCGCCAGTGTAGCAGCACTCAGCGTCTTAAAAGGCGATTTGCACAGCGCACAGAGTGAATGAGGCACACCGTTTCAGGGCAAATGCTCAAACTCATTAAAGAGCAAATTATCATCAAGGGCCCTGGGTGCGTGTGGCTCATTTACCTGTCAATCAACAGCCATGGTGCCGCGTAATGGGAGTCACGTGTGGCAGATAAAATGACCGGACCACGCTTTGAAGGAGGAGGGCATTCGCCATCGGACAGCGGCATCCGTTATATAAGGTCTCACCCTCTCGGCGTGCCAGCTGGTGTGGATATCATCGATGATTAATTATTATTACAGGCCCTCTGCCCTCCACGCGTCGCCTTGTATAAATAGCATGATGGTTTTATCGCAGTGGGGGCGGGGGGCACTCAGTGGGTTAGCTGTGCAAACCCTACACGCTGCTGCGTTTAACGTGATGCGATTAGTAGGGTGACGTTTTGTGCACACCTCATCACTGTATGTGCGCCACACAGATGTCTGCGTGGCAAATACCTGTGATTAGCACGGTAGGCTACTACGTACGGTGTGAAAGAAGTCCAGCATACATACGCCTGTAGTTTGTGTTACAGGTGTGTCTTGCATAACGAGCGAAATGCGTTTTGCTAAAATTGCTCGGTAAGCGAAAACTCCTTACACGATCACTGTTTTCCCATTGACTCTCATGTTAAAAGCTGAGCAGACACGTTTCAGCCCCACCAATTTTCCACTCTTGAACAACTTTTTAACGTGAGAAATACGAATTGTAAATTTAAAATAAAGTAATACTCTTATATAAGCGCACAACTTGATCTGTGATGAATGCTGCATTTTCCGTCGTTTTCATGCAGGGGGCACTGCAAACCTACGCGCCCCCTGCATGAACGACGGAGGCTCAGGGACAGATGTTCGATTACGGTTGGAATAGATCGGCAGACGGCGGTCTTCTCACACGGCCAGCAGCTGTATGTCGCCTTATCTCGATCCCGCAATCCCAAACAAGTCAAAGTCCGCATCGAACCGAACCCCCAGCAAGGCCATCTACTTAACGACGAGAGAAAATTCACACAAAATGTTGTTTTAAATGAAGTCTTCCAGATGTAAAATGATTTAAGCTTTTAATGAAGAAATAAAATTATCTATTCAAAACATAATACAATTCAAAGATGTTTCATTTTAAAACTTCAAAACGGAGCATCGGGTGCTTGTGTGGATGCGTCGTTCGTGTGCAATTTTTTTCGTAACTTTCTTAGGCCGAAGGCCGTAAATGGTGCGCCCCCTGCCTGATTGATCGGTCTCCACTCGCTAAGTGAACATTTTGCTCGTTTTGCGAACAAATTGGTCTGAAGTAATGAAATGCCCGTTATAGTGAAAAAAGAGGGCTTGTTGAGCGAGACACACCTGTTTTACAGGTAGGAACAACAGGTTCCACACTGCCCACCAGGGATTATTTGTCTGTCATGCATATGGGGAGGGGGTGGGGGCTGGGAGGGGTGGGGCTGGGTGGAGAGGGGAGGGGCTGTGTGGGGAGGGAGGGGCTGGGTGGGGAGGGGCTGGGTGGGGAGGGGCTGGGTGGGGAGGGGCTGGGTGGGGAGGGGCTGGTCACTCCGTGGTGCCCTTATAACACATTCCTGCGGAGGGAGCTGGTAGGAACGTTGGGTTGCTCGGTCAATGGCCAGGGTCAACGGCGGCGTGGTGTATTCCGCAAATATGCCCGAGGGCACAAGACGGCGAGAGTAGGTTAAACGTTGATATAAGGGCGCCACGGGGTGACCAGTCCCACCCCTTCCACCCCCCACCCAGCCCCACCCTCTCCACCCAGCCCCTCCCCACCCTCTCCACCCAGCCCCTCCCCACCCAGCCCCTCCCCACCCTCCCCACCCAGCCCCTCCCCACCCAGCCCCTCCCCTCTCCACCCAGCCCCACCCCTCCTATTTTTGGAAGCATGACGGACGGGCACAATAATCTCCTATGGGCTAGTGCAGGGGTCGGCAACCTACGGCTCCGGAGCCGCATGTGGCTCTTTACGGGCTGCTTCTTGACGATATGTACGTGAGTACAGTATGTACACAGATGCATTGCGGCTCTTGAAATACTGAATTTTGTACCGAATTGGAAAGAAATGGCTCTTCTTGTTATTTTGGTTGCCGACCCCTGGGCTAGTGGAACCAGGAGGTTCCTACCACTACACGTATACAGGTAGGAACAACAGGTTCCACACTGCCCACCAGGGATTATTTGTCTGTCTGTCGTGCACGAATGCGCTGTCCAATCAAGTTCCTACCTGCCCACTCCGAAGGAACGTGTTAATACCAAACGGGGGATTTCAGTTGAAGCATCATGGGATTCATTTATCATGTCCTGGTTTTAGAGGATGTTTTACCATTACCAATTGCTATGAGTAGTTAATATAAAAACAGGTTACTTTATATAGTTGGCAATTTCAAAATAATGCCCCATCACAAGCAAATTCTCACTATTTTAGGGCTGATCTTTGCTGGGGTATAAAATAAAAAAAATCGTTGGTTACTGTGAAGCTTATTTGGTTGGAAATAAGGTGGTTCCTTCATGGAATTGTTTAAAATAATTTACTTTTCATATATTTTCATTAAACAAAATTAGTTTTTGTCATGAATGCAAAACTCTATTGTCCCAACATAAATCCGTTAACTGTAGCAATATTTAAATATTTTATATTGATTCATAATTACTGTAGTTACTTTTGGGTTCAAATCTATTTGTCAGGTGGACAAATATGCCAACCGAATTGTTTTATCAGCAAACCAGAATGTTTCAAAGCAAGCATCGGGTTTTGACAATTTTACGACGTTTCGCTGGAGATTACAACCCAATATCCATCGGCCGTTGGAACGATGTCTGCTCTCGCCGGAGTGAACACCCAGGTTCAGTTACTCAATAAGAGGCCCGTAATGTCATCAGGCCAGCCATGCATGTGCATCGGTTTAATGATTTAGAGTTGGTTACTGACTGATTGGTTGGGATTGTTAGGTTAGATTCGTTTCATACGGTGAATCTATTTATCGGTCGGTGAAAGTATGATTTCCTCGCTTACATTACGGTGTATTGTGTTGGTAATGAAGCTGGAATTTTAATGCTATTTTGATTTTAGTTACGCGTTAATTGGTTAAGTGTCAATTAACTATTATGGGGATTGGCGCTATGAAGACTTAACTTGTTCAGGTTGATGTAAATGTATTTCTGGAATTAAAATATAATAAATTATCAATTAAGTCAGGGTTTCCAAACTCCAGCCCTCGCCATCCACCATGCTAACCATGCTACGTCTTGCCCGCGTTTACGAATTGACTCGTTCCACGCTGCACACGCCCGATGATTGTTCAACACATGTCACGTGCTGCGCTCGGAATTCACGCCGTCTGCGTTAATAGAGAGCCGGTTTGAAATCAAGATTGAGATCTCAAGTGTGCGAGTAAGAGGACTGTATCGTGTACCACGTGATGCAGACAGCCTTGATTGCGTAGCTCGTCACGTGGGACGTGTTTAAGAATCATTGGGCCAGTGCAGCGTGGAACAGGTTGATTTATATTTTAAATGCGAAGAAAATTTGTAAACGCGGAAAGATGTGGGTCGCCGGACCGGAGTTTGCAAAACCCTGAATTAATTATAAATGTATATCTCTAGTGGTTTGCTATCATGCATTTAAGATGGTGTTATCTCGCTCTCTCTAGTTTGTGTAATAGTATGCTTTGTTTGTTTATCTGTAACGCAACTGAGCGCACAAGAAAAGAGAACAGGTTTGGCCGGGTGGCGAGGTGGGTGGGGGTTGATTGAGCTGAGGTGGAGTGGAGGGGTGAGGTGGAGTGGAGGAGTGAGGTGGAGTAGAGGGGTGAGGTGGAGGGGTGAGGTGGAGTGGAGGGGTGAGGTGGAGTGGAGGGGCTGAGGTGGAGTGGAGGGGGTGAGGTGGAGTGGAGGGGTGAGGTTGAGGGATGAGGTGGAGTGGAGGGGCTGAGGTGGGTGGAGGGGTGAGGTGGAGTGGAGGGGTGAGGGGAGGAGGGGGTGAGGTGGAGTGGAGGGGTGAGGTGGGGTGGAGGGGTGAGGTGGAGTGGAGGGGTGAGGTGGAGTGGAGGGGCTGAGGGGGGTGGAGGGGTGAGGTGGGGATGGGGGGTGAGGTGGAGTGGAGAGGTGAGGTGGAGTGAAGGGGTGAGGTGGAGGGGTGAGGTGGGGGGAGGGGTGGGGGTGAGGTGGAATGGAGTGGAAGGGTGGAGTGGAGGGGTGAGGTGGAGTTGAGGGGTGAGGTGGAGGGTGAGGTGGAGTGGAGGGAGGGGCGAGGTGGAGTGGAGGGTTGAGGTGGAGTGGCGGGGTGAGGTGGAGTGGAGGGGCGAGGTGGAGTGGAGGGGCGAGGTTGAGTGGAGTGGAGGGGCGAGGTGGAGTGCAGGGGCGAGGTGGAGGGGTGAGGTGGAGTGGAGGGGTGAGGTGGAGTGGAGGGGCGAGGTGAGAGAGGGGCGAGGTGGAGGGGTGAGGTTGAGTGGAGTGGAGGGCGAGGTGGAGTGGAGGGGCGAGGTGGAGGGGTGAGGTGGAGTGGAGTGGAGGGGCGAGGTGGAGGGGTGAGGTGGAGTGGAGGGACTGAGGTGGAGTGGAGGGTTGAGGTGGAGTGGAGGGGTGAGGTGGAGTGGAGGGGTGAGGTGGAGTGGAGGGGTGAGGTGGAGGGGTGAGGTGGGGGGTGGGGTGGAGGGGTGAGGTGGAGTGGAGGGGTGAGGTGGAGTGGAGGGGTGAGGTGGGGTGGAGTGGAGGGGTGAGGTGGAGTGGAGGGGTGAGGTGGAGTGGAGGGGCTGAGGTGGGGTGGAGGGGTGAGGTGGAGGGGTGAGGTGGAGTGGAGGGGTGAGGTGGAGTGGAGGGGTGAGGTGGAGTGGAGGGGCTGAGGTGGAGTGGAGGGTTGAGGTGGAGTGGAGGGTTGAGGTGGATACTCATACTCTTAGTTTTTTCGGTAAAGTCACGTAGGTAAAATATGAAATAAAAATAAAATAATAAAAATCACGACGTTTCGGAGGCAACACAAGTCTCCGTCATCAGCTGGGACCGTCACAGCCAGATTTGCTGCATCAAGTGAGGCAGGGATTCCAAGATGCAAGTTCTTAAATACAAGTTAAGGGGGAGGAAAGGGGGGGGCTTATCAGAATGTGGTAGCCAATGAATGGAACGTATTGGAAGGGGGGGGGCTAAACGAGCACGAGATGTACGTATACGTGGACATGCTTGTGCACAAGCACCTTGTGTGATTTGATTTTATTTTTTATTAATTTTAATTTCATTTTTTTACCTACGTGACTTTACCGAAAAAACTAAGAGTGCGAATCCTTGCAGTCACGAAAGCTTCAAATCTGGTTGAGGTGGAGTGGAGGGGGTGATGTGGAGTGGAGGGTTGCGGTGGAGTGGAGGGGTGAGGTGAGGTGGAGGGGTGATGTGGAGTGGAGGGTTGAGGTGAGGTGGAGTGGAGGGGTGAGGTGGAGTGGAGGGGTGAGGTGGAGTGGAGGGTTGAGGTGAGGTGGAGGGGTGAAGTGGAGTGGAGGGGTGAGGTGGAGTGGAGGGGTGAGGTGGAGTGGAGGGGTGAGGTGAGGTGGAGTGGAGGGGTGAGGTGGAGTGAAGGGTTGAGGTGGAGTGGAGGGTTGAGGTGAGGTGGAGGGGTGATGTGGAGTGGAAGGTTGAGGTGAGGTGGAGGGGTGAGGTGGAGTGGAGGGGTGAGGTGGAGTGGAGGGGTGAGGTGGAGTGAAGGGTTGAGGTGAGGTGGAGGGGTGAGGTGGAGGGGTGAGGTGGAGTGGAGGGTTGAGGTGAGGTGGAGGGGTGAGGTGGAGTGGAGGGTTGAGGTGAGGTGGAGGGGTGAGGTGGAGTGAAGGGTTGAGGTGGAGTGAAGGGTTGAGGTGAGGTGGAGGGGTGAGGTGAGGTGGAGTGGAGGGGTGAGGTGGAGTGGAGGGGTGAGGTGGAGTGGAGGGGTGAGGTGAGGTGGAGGGGTGAGGTGCAGGTGGAGAGTGCGTACCGCCGTGATGCCAGTTTGTGGTGAGGCTGGGTGGGAGATGATGTCACGAGACGCGGAGGTGGCAAGTGGGTGTTATGACGTCACGCGTCGCTGGGGGTGTGACGTTAAGAAACGCTGAGGAGACGGGTAATGACGTCACGTGACGCAACCCAATTGGAGATGGGTGATGACGTCACGCAAGAACGGGGTGAGTGGATGAGGAGGGGGTGACGTCACGAGACACGGGCGTGGTAGGGACGGGTTGATTACGTCACGCAGCACTGGTGAGTTGGAGGAGTAATGACGTGGGAGTGGTGAGGGGGGTTATGACGTACGGACATGATGCCAGTGACGTCACGCGACACTGGTGAGGTGCAGGAGAGGGGTCATCAAGTCAAGACAGATGGGAGTGAAAAACACGAATTGTAAAAAATGCAATAACATTTAGTCAAATTACATGAGATGGTATGCAACAAAATAATTTAACTTTAAATTAATTACGATTCTAAAGTATGCAAATGCGTAAAACATGAACACCAAACAGTGGAATGAGTTCTGAGTGGGTTGCATTAACTCTACACAATATAAGCTACGAATCCTAACATTAGTCATGAAAGCCAGCGTATAAAATAATGTTCCCATTGATGGAAACATTCATATTTAAATACTGGACTCAGTACATATAAATAAATATTCAACCCATAAACGTAACTCCTTTACAATAAAAAGTGCCTGACCATAATGAACACACATGCATGTGCTCGCATAAACGTTATCATGAGAATAATTCATTTTAGACTTGAATGGTGGAAAATGTAATTACAGTTATAAATTAAGTGTGGGGAAAATGTACATGAAGTTTTGTATTCGTGTAGTCTAATTAACACGTCTGCAATTAATTACATAGGAAGAGCGGCACGTGTAATAATTAAAGTGCATAGTAACTGCATTGGAGTAAAAGTTCACAAGTAAGCATTAACCACTCCATCCCCTCATTGCTGAGTAATCTAGTGATATCAAACATTTTCTTTAGAACACGTGTTTTAATGGTTGCACCTCATGTGGCTCCAGTTGTAAGATGGACTCATTGAATGCAGTCGTGTATATGAATTGAACGAAAAGTTGATTTTTACAATTCATGATTTTATGCACATGCTGTGAGCTGAAGAATCAATATGATTTGGTGCATCACTGCATCGTTCCAGCTGCGCTGTCTGTTAGCTGCTTTGCCGAGTGGACAGCGCGGTACACAAGACATGGGTCACATTGCAGTCGTATTTTCTGTTGCAACGCTCAAAAAACTACTTGAAATGAAACGTTAAATATACATTTAGAATAGCGTGACGTATGGTCAAACAACCCCCAGACTGATACGATTAAGTATTGGAAGGGTCATCCAGCATTGAATTGACAAAGTGCTGTCAATTATAATTATATATAGTTCAGTTCCAGAGGTCTGTTCGTAAGTTGATTTGTTCGTAAGGTCAACTTTACTGCTGTCGATTCCAAACGTGTTGTACGGCGTGTACACTAAAACACGGGGAATGGCTTTAAAAGTTGTATAATCTCCTGTAGATGTAGATGCCACTGGTTCTTTGTGTTCTGCAGATGTAGATTCCACAACCGCCATCTTTTGCGCGGCGGTTTAACTTACGACTCTCGGTCCGAACAGGCAACTGGACATACGAACAGGTTTGTTCAGGTTTGTTCGTATCTCTGAAAGGTCGTAAGTCGAGTGTTCGTAAGTAGAGGAGTCCTTGTAATAGGCAAATTTACTTTAATATAATAATAGCTCATGTCACATCTGCACAACAAATAATTCTCACCGTAATTGCATGGGGCCCTGTGCCTCCTGCAAAATAAAACTTTGATCTCAATTGCTATTTAAAGAACAGTGAATTAAATGAGATGCTGATAGTGCCCCTGGAAACCAGTCAGCCGTGGTAATAAATATGTAAACACAACAATACAGGATGATAATTGCATTTATTACTGCACTTCTTTGTGGAGTATGGCATGATATTGACTTTTGCTAAATTGTGGGGGCGGGGGGTGCGAACGAGAGGTGGTGGATGTGGCGCTCTATGGGTAGAAACAGGACGAATGTTGTGATTATTTTTAAATCCTTTATATTAAGTTTGCTTGCTTGCTTGCGTGCTTGCTTGCTTGCTTACGACCGTGCAAATCTTTCGGTCGTTTTTTAACCCACTTCCCGTGATCCAATCGAGCTGACATTTTGCACACAGACTCGTTGTGCGTGACAATTAATGTTCGTGAAAAATGTTTTCCAAAATTTTACACTTTTTAGGACTAAAATATTATATTTAATTACCAATTGCTTAATGGTGCAATGCAATCATCTGACCCATAGGTGGCAGCCATCTCAAGCCAGAGGACGAGATGACTCAGGCCGCCACGCATATAAAGGATTTATAGTGAAAAACTTTGTTTTTACTGGTTATACTTATTTAAGCATTGAACGAGTCGTGAGCAGAAGCCAGATAAGCCTAAATTGATTCTCAGGGGGCTCTCTTTTTGTTGTTGTCAGGAGGGTCCTGCATTGGGATGTTTGGCTTCGTCTAATTTCAGGGTGGTTTTGCAGGTGGAAGGAAAACTGGAGAAAGAACCCAACCGTTATTGGGGAATAACGATCAGGTCTGCAGGCGGCAAGCTGTTCACCCATTTGTGCCGCATTTGCCATTTCATGGGCGGCTCAGCCACACCAGGTGGGAAAGAGTTTGACTCAACATTTATCAGCTCTTGTCTGCCGTGTGTGCCACTGCGCACAGCTCACTATGGCATTGAGGAGCGTTTTACACCGGGTAACTTAGTACATACTGTTTTATTTTGGAAGGTACTTGTTGTTTGTTTGATGTCAAAAGTCCATACTGATAGGGGTGGGGCAGGGCTATCGAATCGATTATACTGCCGATAGTCGGTTAGATTGCTCGCCTAATCGGACGACTCAAAAATGTTTGGAAAGTCTCACCTCTGTTTTCATATGTGCCGGAGGGCGGGAGGTAAAAGGTGGGGCTTGGTGACATCATCATCACCATGACCCACATCACGCTGTGCGTGTTTTTTTTACGCGGTTTCCTTTTCAGGGAAAGGATATTTGGGGTGGCCGGCCATTTTCTAAGATGCCCGAATAATCGATCACAACAGCGTAGTAGAATATAATATTTTACCCAGGAACCATCCCAGCTGTTTGTGTACATTGTGTAAACAATTCGCATGATTTCAATACAAGAGGAAAGGTTTGGAGGAGAATGCGTTGAGTGAATGTGCAAATTTACATCATAAATGACTACTTTGCCTAGTATACAGGAAGCCGTGGGTTCGACCCCAACCCTGACGCTTGTATATTTGGAGTTTGCATGTTCTCCCCATGGTCGCATGGGTTTTTCTTCGGGTCCTGGTTTTTCACTACACATAGCTCAGTGTGCCTTATCTGGTCAAATACAAAAGTTTAATTTACATGTAGTCAATGAAAGCATTATTTCTCAAATCATCATTGACCATGTTCAATCTTGTTGGATGAAGTCCTCCCTAAACCACCGCCATCTCTCACTACCTTGTGATGCGGCAATCTTCCAGCACCTGCACATGAACTGGGTTCATCAGTCCATCTCTCAGAAGATCTTAATTTCCCCTAAAAAACAGGGAAGATAAAACCGAACTCATAATATGCTTAACAACCAATGGTGGACATTCACAACCTTTTAAAAAAAAAAATGCTTCACAGAAACAAAATTACTGCACACATTTCCTATCTATTTTAAACACGAGCTAATTATGCTAAACATGCGTCAGAATCTTGTTTACTTGCTGAGGTAAAAAAATATTTACACAGAATTTTCTATTTGAACACGATACCCACCTTTTAGCTGTACGTTAATGTACAATGAATTGCAGGTGCATCACATTATGGACCGAAGTATTGCCCAAGGAGTTAGTCGCACAACAATGCCCAGAGCCAGTGCTGGAAATCCACTGCTTGTGCCATGGGCCGGTGTCTCCACGCGACCACTGTTGTTCACCAAATATAAAATGCGACTCATTTGGTGGACTCTGGAGGGATTGACCCTCCAACAGGGATTTGAAGTCACCGCCTTCATCGTATTACAGAGAACTCGTATCAAATGGAGAGGTGTGGGCCTTTACCTATAAACAAATGTCAGTTCACCTGCATTGGGTTGTCTGACTACTGATGAAGACACTGAATATTGAACCAGTCCAAAGTTTACCTGGAAAAACAAATGCTGCTGAAGCAGTTAACTGCCTGGGACTGATGAGATGTTAATACTGGTAGGAACCTCCTGGTTACACCAGCCCACAGGGGATTATTGTGTCCGTCCATCGTGCAGGGAGGGGCTGGGTGGGGAGAGAGGGGCTGGGTGGGGAGGGGCTGGGTGGGGCTGGGTGAGGAGGGTGGGGAGGGGCTGGGTGGGGAGGGGCTGGGTGGGGTGGGGAGGGGCTGGGTGGGGAGGGGCTGGGTGGGGAGGGTGGGGCTGGGTGAGGGGTGGGAGGGGTGGGCTGGGTGGGGAGGGGCTGGTCACCCCATGGTGCCCTTATAAAACTCAACGTTTAACCTACTCACGCCGGCTTGTGCCCGCCCTCACAGTCGGGCATATTTGTGGAATACACCACGCCGCCGTTCACCCTGGCCATTGACCGAGCAACCCAACGTTCCTACCAGCTCCCTCCGCAGGAATGTGTGTGGGAAGGAAGCATTGTTACCTGCTTATTTATGGTGTGATTGCGAGTCAGGTGTTCCTTCCAAAGTGAAATTCAATTCTGATGAAATAAAAAAAGTGTGACCGAACATGAATGAAATAGTAAAAATATCCAGATTAAAACATTGTACGTTTTTGTGCAATGCTTGACATTTTCCCGTAGGTTATATTGCGTTTGCCTTTACTGCCATTGGGACTGGACATTGACGCTTACGGGTCATTACATGTGTGGCCAGTTTCCTTTCAGGTCCTGAAATGAAGGCTTCTTTCCCCAAGGTGGTAGCTCCGGTGGAATTTCATCTTCGCCCATTCGGATGCATGGCACGAGCCAGCAGCACTCCCTTTGTAATCGGATCGAGTGAGAGCACTCGCTGCTGCCGCCTGTGAAGAGCACACGGTGAATCAGTCTCCGTATCAGCTTTGAGATTCAATTTAAAGGAATTCAATCTAATTTAACGTGGCCAAAGCCTTCTTAACAAAAATAGCGCCCAAGCGGTTGGCTTGCAACCGCTAATGCGGCAATCAGCGTGATTAGCGTCGCTGTGTAAAGATTGATCGGAAAGCAGTGAGAAATCAAAACTCCAGATCCTTGTGGTGGTGGGGGGGGGGGGGGCAAAAACAGACCTGTTGTGAGAATACATCTGGGTGTGAGTGCGTTTGAACCCAGTGTGTACACGGTAGGATGGATTTACGGCCTGCCTTATGTCAGCAATAAAACAACTGTTACGCCTCGTAAACCCAACCACAATCACATTGATGTGCTGGGTAAGGCGCAGCATTTTTAACGGGCCGCTGTCTGTGAACCTCCCACATCCTGGAAATGCTGGAGCATCCACACATTCGCAAACCTCCCGTATTCTTCCTTGTGTGAAATGTATGACTCCTGTAATTTATTGTAATACTACATAGCACGGTGTTATGAATAAAACAACGCAAATAGGCAGATGATACGCCTCCCTCCCAGAGCTGTTATTCCACATGAAGAAATAAACGCAAATGTTACACATCCCATTGGCCAACACGGCCCTTTGGGAGTGAATGTTTGTCAGCGCCGTTGGTTTAATTCGCGCAGAACTCTGCACCGGTTTTGACGTCCACGTCTTAAGGGGCAGCGGTAGTGCGTTCACCACTTCCTGCAGGGGTTCAAGGGTTGAACCCATCAGCCACCCTGGTTAATACTGTGAGCGCATTAAACAATAAATGCACTCCGTCTGCTTGACCGTGGACGTTAAGGAACCTGTGGTGCCAGTAGCACCGTATATCGTGTGCCAGCAATTTAGTCCATAATTTGCCAAAAAATAATTTAAATAAGCTGGCAGGCTGGGGAACTGCCAGACGTTTAGACGCAATGATTTATCTGTTGGATATGGGTCCTAGGTCAATGCAACACTCTGTCATGAAAGTAAATGCAAAAGGCCCATTTCCATCAGTTGTTTTGTTCAGCCAGTTCCTTTGAAGTATTTGTTGACTCTGCAGAGGATCATGATGGGTTGAGGCGTATACCTGGCTGGGTATTGAACTCTCAAGCGTGCAACTGGGAGCCTGCTGCTCTGTCAACTCAACTGAGCTGTAACTCGCCCAGTCCGCTATTATGTTGAACACTTCAATGGGGTACATTGTATACGAGAAAAAACACCTTTGATCTTGAATGTGGGTTTTATGTCTAACGTGCGTGGCAGTTTTGTTGCAAGTGACAATATGATTATGCTCTGTCTTGGCAGATTGTGCATAATAATGGAGGAAATAAAAAATGGCATTTCAATCGTTTGGCCTGCAATCCTTTAGGCCGAAACAGTTTCATACAATTTTTAGAGTTGAGCATGAAAATTCAGATTTGGCTAATTCTGGTCTGGCATCTACAAGTCAGAATTGCGTTTACTCCCTTGGATTACGAAGAATTCAATAGCAATATGATATGAACCAATTTCATCTTCACGCTTATAAAAAATGAATTTGTAAGAGAAGGTGGGACCAGGGGCAGAGATAGACTTGTAGAATTCTCACACCCAGGCAGAGTGGTGCTGTGGTTAGCGCACTGCTCACAATCGGATTTGGTCTGACTTCAGTTACTGGCCATGGGTCCGTCCATTCGTCATCGTCATTGAGTTTCGATTGAAAAGTCAACGGCAGTTTTTGGTTTGTTTGAGCCACAAGCCACACCATCGGCATGTGGAATTTCCACCATCAGTGCAGGGAAACCGCATTTGAAAGAGCAATTTACCATATTTAGTTATCTGCAAATGTCCACTTTGAAACGTTGGTACGGGTAAATGTTGCAATTAAATGCGTCATCATGCATGATCCATGTGGCAACTGAGATGTTGACGGGGAGACTGCAGTGCATGGTAATGAAAGTAATTGCATGGTAATAAAAGCAACACAACTTAGAATACCAACTTTAGGTCTATAATATTTAGTGACCCAGGCGATATTGCAAATTTTTTTTTAAGACGTAATATTTCAGTGGAAAATGTTTTACTGTAGTTATCATAACTGCCAGAGCTCGAACAACAATCTATCAATGTTCACTTCTATAGAAATTACAAATGCAGAATTTTGGCTTGGGCTTTTAAGCCCGATGATTATTTTGTCCAATACATGGCATTGTGGAATTGGCTTAGTAAATGTCTGAGCTTTTTGTACTGTCCACTCTTAGCTTCATTATCTCCAGCCAAACATTCTGTGTTTACCCTCTGTAAATACCTCCGTGTATGTCACGCTTATTAAGAGCCCATTGTGCTGTGATATCAGACTCGGCATTGATGTTAAAAAGCCCTCTAAGAAGGCATTGAGGCTGATGCGATTTATGTGAAGGGACAGATACGGGAAGCAGACGAATTGCCCGGTTGGTTATTTTTTTTACTTAGAGAAAAGGGTGGCGTAACTTAATGTAATATATGCAGCCTCTAGATAGATGTTGAGGGACGTTGTCTGGTTTGCAAATGCGTTTAATTTTAAGCTGAAACCTGACTTCAATCTGAACTCCTCCAAATTCAAGCACGAAACGGTTTAAAGCAATGTTTAACGTGTCCTGTTGGAATCGTTTTATTGCCAGCCGTATTATTTTGTCCACAGCTGTTTGTTTGTAACAGCTGCCGAGCTGCTGCTGCTGCTGCTGTCCATTGCCCTCGATGTAGTTCGCGGAACCTGCTGTGAGTGAAGCAGGCCCTGCACAGCATGCGGTGGCGGCGCAAGCTGACGTGATTGTACAGGAAGGCACCCCGCACGAGACCATCGCACCCTGCGTGTAAATTACCGCTTTTAAATTGTCGCGAATTCCAGGTGGCTCATGCCCGTGCCTTCGCCCGCACCTCTGGTCAGCGTGGTTGGATACGTACCGGTGCCAAAGAAGTGCAATGTGTGCGTACATACGTAGGGGATGGGGGCAACATTCGGGCTTTCAGCTGTCACCTTCATTATCGTCGTCGTCACGGTAATAACTCAGATTCTACTGCAGGGGCGCCTTACGTAACCATGTGAAATGGCCCACATTATCCCGTTCCTTGAACCGCTTACATTTTGAACCGCTGACATTCTCCATCCACATGTCCCTTTGCTGCAAACTCTTTTTGTCTTCAAACTTCCTCTTGGTGATGCTGCTGCTGCCTGTCTCTCCAATATCTCTACATATCTGCCCTTGACAAGACACTGCAACCTTGATCCACCTCCCCATCAGTCTCGTCAGCCGACGTTGCAGTGCCCTCACGCGTGAAATCCGGCATCATCCTTGCTGCGTGCCTTTACAGTGCTTGACTTGTTGCCAAAACCTAGCAGCTGCTTACCCACTGTTTATAACCAACTCTGTGTAGTATTCTTCATTTGTTCGTTATTAATTGAACTCCATTTTCTTAGGTTCTTTCGGTAAAGTCACGTAGGTAAAAATTTTTAATTAATAAAAGTAAAATAAAATAAAAAATCACGACGTTTCGGAGGCAACACAAGCTTCCGTCTTCAGGTGGAACCGTCACAGCCCGACAGCTGTATCAAGTAATAATAAAAAGTGGGCCATTCCTGGCCCTTCCCCCCCTCAACCATTATATAAACGGAGTGGTATCTCCTGTAATCTCTCATTTACTTGATACAGCTGTCGGGCTGTGACGGTTCCACCTGAAGACGGAAGCTTGTGTTGCCTCCGAAACGTCGTGATTTTTATGTTATTTTACTTTTATTAATTTAAATTTTTTACCTACGTGACTTTACCGAAAAAACCTAAGAATATGAATCCTTGCAGTTACGAAAGCTTAAAATCTAGAATGAACTCCATTTGCTTACCTGCTGTGACCTATACGGTTAATTTTTTTCTCTGTGCGTGCCAGTGCATTTTTATTCACAAATAAATTGTGCATTGGCTCGCAGCTGTACTCCGATCAATCGATTGTCAAAAGCCCAGCGTGATCCAGAGGCCACTGGCACATAGGCTCTTTGACAGTTTCTTCACTCGAGAATCCACTCCTCGGGGTGGCTACGCGGAAGGCGGCCCACCGGCCTCTCATCCTGTCGAATTGTTGTTGTGACCTTTCCCGTGTTAGCCATTTAATTCTGGGGCGCTGTGGTCATTGCGTCGTCAAACAAGCCCGGTGCCCTTTTCGGTTGATGAATCCGGTAAAACAGGTCCCAATTCAAGAGTAAGTCGTGAACCGACATATGCCAGCGTCATTGGGGGGGCGGGAGGGGGCATCACATCGTTCATTCTGGGGCGTGCACGCGTTGGCAACATCCCAGTCTAATGCATTTCGACGGAAGCTATGGAGGCTTTGTATAAAGTTTTTCTGATGAAACAGCGATATGGAATTGACTGCCGCACACAATTTAAAAGGCCACGTGTATTTTGTAATGTGGCGACTAAATCATGCTGCTGTGTGTGTACCCTCATTTTTTTTGTGTGGATCGTCTTCCATCCGTATGGATTGCCAACCTGAATATTGTCACCGTGATTCCACATCCACACTGTATGACGGTACACAGTGTGCTATAAATAGCAGCATGGTTTCACGTGGCCTAAAATTACAAACACTGAGGCAGGCGCTGGTTACTGAGCAGGTATTTAAAGGCGCAGTGTGCACTTGTGACCTATCGCTCGGGGACAATGAAATCAAATTTACTGCCAAGAGAGATTTTTGAATTTGCCATTCTTTGCATGAACTCTTTGTAACATGGTTTGCCAGCGTAAACCCAAGCACGAGCAACTTGCTTACTGAAGCAGGAACGGACAGCGCGTTGTGCAATGTACAGAGGGACCCAGAGTAATGCAATCTACTCGAGGTGTTTTACGATTCATCACTGAAATCTATTCTCACAGCCATGACACGTGCGCATCATGCATGCAGGTAAGCATTGATTATTTTAAATGTGCGCATTTACAGTGATGGATTCCACTGTATGTATATAGCCTACATGCAACCGCAATGGCAAGAACGAGAATTTATTCATTCATGAATGGGATTAGGATCGTGAATTGAGGCAATGCATCTGTGTGTGTGGGGAGACTTTCAAGGGGAGCGGTGGTGTAACTGTTAGCACACTGCACTACGAACCCAGCATCCCGAGTTCGATTCCCGCTCACTGCCAATACCGGTGACGATTATCTGAACCGGTCCTGGGCCTCCCCTTGGTCGACTCAGCCTCAAATAAGTACCTGGTGCGGTGTGTAAACATCACCACTAGGGAGACAAAGGCGGCCGAGCGTAGTGCTGGCCACCCACCCCCTCGTGTGCTGTGCCGACCTTCATAGGTGCTGCTCGCTAACAGCACTTGCCCCAACAGTCTGTTCAGGCTATATGGGGGATCTTTGTTTTTTGCGTGGGGAGACCTGTGGCATGGCGGTGGCACCTCTCCAGTCGGTGGCTCTCGATGCCGTGTGGACGAGCGATCGCTCCACCACGGTGGGTAGGAGATGTTATCTCCCTCGCCTGGTATGCAGGAGGTCGTGGGTTCGATCCCGACCCTGATGCCTGCTGTATATTGGAAGTTTGCATGTTCTCCCCGTGGTCGCTGGAAAGGGGAAATTGTTAAATCCCAAATGGGTCCACCACAGTTGAGCGGCAGCTCGCTTTCGATGGGGTAAAGTGTGGGTCCTCCGACCTCTTACGTTGGCATCCACCCAGCGTGGAGGCCCTTCCTTGACCAGGAGTGACGTTGACGTGAGCAAGCAATTTCAGGGAAGCGCCCTTACCTTTACTATCCTGACGCTGTGATCGATAACTCCTTGCGCCCAGCAGCGCGGCTGCTATTTGCTGGTGTTGCATCACAGCACATCTCCCTTGGAGATTATTCTCCTTGTTGATTATTCAACTTCTTTCGCACCGTACTTAGCCAACTGTAGTAATCGGAGGTGTGGAGGAAGAACAATAAACTAAAACACACGAATGCAACACGAACCGGAATGCCGAGGACCAGTTCTGATACTCGTCACTGGTGTTGGCCATGAGCAGGAATGGAACTCGGGCCTCCGGGTCACGTCACTACCACTCCCCCATTTATATATACAGCAACAACAACCGCCATTCGCCACTAAGTGGCGGTGACATCATCACGACGCTTGTGCCAGGCCATGTGCACCTTGAGGCCATGTGAAGTGTTAAACGCCCGCTGGCAGGATGTCACGGGGCAGACCCAGGTGCCACGGGTCGACTGACTGAGATGACTGGTCAATGCACCACCTGTGCCCCCTACTGTGCCAACTTGCTGTGCTTTAGCTACCCGGTGCTCCGCTCGTTGTTGTGAGCGTTGCTCCTCCGCCCTCTGTTGTTGTTGGAGGGCGACACGAACATTTAGGATCTTGTGTGTGTGCAAATCTGAGTGACCATTGGCAGACGCTCGGATGTGCTGTACATCGGCAGCGTCTGTGATCGCACGGCCGATGTGGCTCTCTCCTGCTACACGACTGGCCAAGTCAGAAGAGGCCGCAGTGCAACTGGGGTCACCAGCCTCGTCCATCGTTCACCAGCGGCATCTCAGTTCGTCACCGGGGCACTCCAGAAACCGTGCCCTGGTTCACTCGCCAACCTCGACGATGAGCGTCGGCAAGCTGCAGCGGTGTTTTAGCAGGCTGCAGTGTGAACAACATTCATTGGCACGTGTCTAGACGGGTGCTTCAAGATCCGAACATGCCCGTTCCGGTGCTCGCTGAGCTGCATTGGCTTCCGCTTGCTGAACAAATACAGTGAAGGAAAAAAGTATTTGATCCCCTGCTGATTTTGGACATTTGTCCACTGACAAATAAATGATCAGTCTATAATTTTAATGGTAGGTTTATTTGAACAGTGAGAGACAATAACAACAAAATATCCAGAAAAACGCATGCCAAAAATGTTATAAATTGATTTGCATTTTAATGAGGGAAATAAGTATTTGACCCCCTCTCAATCAGAAAGATTTCTGGCTCCCAGGTGTCTTTTATACAGGTAATGAGCTGAGATTAGGAGCACACTCTTAAAGGGAGTGCTCCTAATCTCAGCTTGTTACCTGTATAAAAGACACCTGTTCACAGAAGCAATCAATCAGATTCCAAACTCTCCACCATGGCCAAGACCAAAGAGCTCTCCAAGGATGTCAGGGACAAGATTGTAGACCTACACAAGGCTGGAATGGGCAACAAGACCATCGCCAAGCAGCTTGGTGAGAAGGTGCCAACAGTTGGTGCGATTATTCGCAAATGGAAGAAACACAAAAGAACTGTCAATCTCCCTCGGCCTGGGGCTCCATGCAAGATCTCACCTCGTGGAGTTGCAATGATAATGAGAATGGTAAGGAATCAGCCCAGAACTACACGGGAGGATATTGTCAATGATCTCAAGGCAGCTGGGGCCATAGTCACCAAGAAAACAGTTGGTAACACACTACGCCGTGAAGGACTAAAATCCTGCAGTGCCCGCAAGGTCCCCCTGCTCAAGAAAGCACATATACATGCCCGTCTGAAGATTGCCAATGAACATCTGAATGATTCAGAGGACAACTGGGTGAAAGTGTTGTGGTCAGATGAGACCAAAATGGAGCTCTTTGGCATCAACTCAACTCGCCCTGTTTGGAGGAGGAGGAATGCTGCCTATCACCCCAAGAACACCATCCCCACCGTCAAACATGGAGATGGAAACATTATGCTTTGGGGGTGTTTTTCTGCTAAGGAGACAGGACAACTTCACCGCAACAAAGGGACGATGGACGGGGCCATGTACCGTCAAATCTTGGGTGAGAACCTCCTTCCCTCAGCCAGGGCATTGAAAATGGGTCGTGGATGGGTATTCCAGCATGACAATGACCCAAAACACACGTCCAAGGCAACAAAGGAGTGGCTCAAGAAGAAGCACATTAAGGTCCTGGAGTGGCCTAGCCAGTCTCCAGACCTTAATTCCATAGAAAATCTGTGGAGGGAGCTGAAGGTTCGAGTTGCCAAACGTCAGCCTCGAAGCCTTAATGACTTGGAGAAGATCTGCAAAGAGGAGTGGGACAAAATCCCTCCTGAGATGTGTGCAAACCTGGTGGCCAACTACAAGAAACGTCTAACCTCTGTGATTGCCAACAAGGGTTTTGCCACCAAGTACAAAGTCATGTTTTGCAGAGGGGTCAAATACTTATTTCCCTCATTAAAATGCAAATCAATTTATAACATTTTTGACATGCGTTTTTCTGGATTTTGTTGTTGTTATTCTGTCTCTCACTGTTCAAATAAACCTATCATTAAAATTATAGACTGATAATTTCTTTGTCAGTGGGCAAACATACAAAATCAGCAGGGGATCAAATACTTTTTTCCCTCACTGTACATGATGAGGTCGCACTCGTTGCACAGAAAGTACTTGCCACAAATGAACCGCGATAAATTACTGATCTCATCAAGGAGCGTGAACCATCATGCAAACTCCACTCGTCCTTGCTGCGGCGTTTGGCTAGCCATCGAACAAAGACGGTCACTGCATCTCTCGCTTTCAGATGTGCTTCTGCGGCCATCTGGAATGCTCTTTCTTCCGATCTTAGGAAGCCATTGAAGCTATACACTTTTAAATCTAGATTAAAAACTAATTTCTTTTTAACTGCTTGTGTTTAGTTTGTTGTCTTTCCCCCGCACCTCCGATTAGCACGGTTTGCTACGTATGGTGCGAAAAAAGTTCAACGTACTCTACATACATGCAACGTATGAAGTTTGCGATGTTGTGATTCAGGGTTGCAATTAAATTCACAAGTAGTTTTTTTTACGGCATTGGTCACTGAACCCATTACAAGCAACCTTGAATTAAAGACGTTGATTTTTAGAAGCGCGATCAGATGTGCGTGTCGCTAGCTCAAGAATCAATATTATCGACAAATTGTTACACCTCTATGCCATGGCATTGTTAACAGCCACCCTTTGCAGCATACCTCAGACATGCCGCAAGCTCGCTACACGATGATATTTTGTCCCGAGTGGAGGCGAGTGAAGACTTTTAAGGCAAGGTGTGTGCTTCACATTCGAAAATACCAATTCCATTGTTCAACTCTAACCAAAATTGCTTTTAAACAAACCAGATATTTCTTGTACACAATCTTCCTTTACTGTTCGCTGCTTATTGTTTTTCTCTTTATTAACCGCAATCTTTAGAACGCAGAGAGGCTCGAGGTAGACACGTGAAGCGTGGCGACTGTCGGTGCGAGGTGCCCTGACTTGTCGCTTTCTCACCACGTGAATGTTTGAATGAGAAAATGTTGCCAAGCCTCACCTGTGCCTCACCTGTGCCTCACCTGTGCCTCACCTGTGCCTCACCTGTGCCTCACCTGTGCCTCACCTGTGCCTCACCTGTGCCTCACCTGTGCCTCACCTATGCCTCACCTGTGCCTCACCTGTGCCTCACCTGTGCCTCACCTATGCCTCACCTGTGCCTCACCTGTGCCTCACCTGTGCCTCACCTGTGCCTCACCTATGCCTCACCTATGCCTCACCTATGCCTCACCTGTGCCTCACCTGTGCCTCACCTATGCCTCACCTGTGCCTCACCTGTGCCTCACCTGTGCCTCACCTGTGCCTCACCTATGCCTCACCTGTGCCTCACCTGTGCCTCACCTGTGCCTCACCTGTGCCTCACCTGTGCCTCACCTATGCCTCACCTATGCCTCACCTATGCCTCACCTGTGCCTCACCTATGCCTCACCTGTGCCTCACCTGTGCCTCACCTATGCCTCACCTATGCCTCACCTATGCCTCACCTGTGCCTCACCTGTGCCTCACCTGTGCCTCACCTGTGCCTCACCTATGCCTCACCTATGCCTCACCTATGCCTCACCTGTGCCTCACCTGTGCCTCACCTATGCCTCACCTATGCCTCACCTGTGCCTCACCTGTGCCTCACCTATGCCTCACCTGTGCCTCACCTGTGCCTCACCTATGCCTCACCTATGCCTCACCTATGCCTCACCTGTGCCTCACCTGTGCCTCACCTATGCCTCACCTATGCCTCACCTGTGCCTCACCTGTGCCTCACCTATGCCTCACCTATGCCTCACCTATGCCTCACCTGTGCCTCACCTATGCCTCACCTATGCCTCACCTATGCCTCACCTGTGCCTCACCTGTGCCTCACCTGTGCCTCACCTATGCCTCACCTATGCCTCACCTATGCCTCACCTGTGCCTCACCTGTGCCTCACCTATGCCTCACCTGTGCCTCACCTATGCCTCACCTGTGCCTCACCTATGCCTCACCTGTGCCTCACCTGTGCCTCACCTGTGCCTCACCTATGCCTCACCTATGCCTCACCTATGCCTCACCTGCCTCACCTGTGCCTCACCTATGCCTCACCTATGCCTCACCTATGCCTCACCTAGTGCCTCACCTATGCCTCACCTATGCCTCACCTATGCCTCACCTATGCCTCACCTGTGCCTCACCTATGCCTCACCTATGCCTCACCTATGCTCACCTGTGCCTCACCTATGCCTCACCTATGCCTCACCTATGCCTCACCTATGCCTCACCTGTGCCTCACCTATGCCTCACCTATGCCTCACCTATGCCTCACCTATGCCTCACCTATGCCTCACCAAGCCTCACCTATGCCTCACCTATGCCTCACCTATGCCTCACCTATGCCTCACCAAGCCTCACCTATGCCTCACCTATGCCTCACCTATGCCTCACCTATGCCTCACCTATGCCTCACCAAGCCTCACCTATGCCTCACCTATGCCTCACCTATGCCTCACCTATGCCTCACCTATGCCTCACCAAGCCTCACCTATGCCTCACCTATGCCTCACCAAGCCTCACCTATGCCTCACCTATGCCTCACCTATGCCTCACCTATGCCTCACCTATGCCTCACCAAGCCTCACCTATGCCTCACCTATGCCTCACCTATGCCTCACCTATGCCTCACCTATGCCTCACCTATGCCTCACCTATGCCTCACCTATGCCTCACCTATGCCTCACCTATGCCTCACCTATGCCTCACCTATGCCTCACCTGTGCCCTGCTGATTTGCACAGCAACCTAATGTGCGGTTGCATAAGGACGTGAGGTTAATCGGAATGTGTTGCATTTCGAAATAAATTGAATGTTTCAAATGTAATGTTTAACTTGGGGTTAATATAAACCATTTCTAGGCTTAATGAAGACTAGGTATGAAATTCTGTTACAATGCCATGAATTTGCATTTAAAGCACTTTAATAAAATACATTTCCACTAACATATAAATAACTTAGCAGTGTAGGCTCATTGCCAAAAGGCAACAACAGTATCACGCGCACATTCAGAAGCGCTTCTGCGGCCGTCTGGAATACTTTTCCGATATTAGGAAGCCGCTGGAGCTATGCACTCTTAAATCGCCTAGATTGAAAACTCATTCCTTTAGAACTGGTTTTTGTGTTCAGATTGTTTTCCTTTCCCCGCACCTCCAATTCGCAAGGTTCGCTACTTACGGTGCGAAAGAAGTTCAACATGCATACATAAAGTGTTTAGAAAATGTGTAGGTTTTTTTGAAAGAGCGACCCGTGCAGACATCAACGCCGCCTTTTATATCCTCCCCCTTTCCAACCACCTCCCAAGTTCCTTTTTCCTTTCTCCAATATAATCTGTCCACCCTCTTCACCGCCCCTGAACATCTTTCTCCTCCACCTCTTCCCTCGCCCCTTCCCTTTTGAATTTATCGTTATTATTTTGAATCACGTGTCCAATCCACTGACCCCTTTACCACACACTGCCGCGCTTCCCGGAGTGGCCAATCAGGGCTCCCGGCTTTACGTGCCGCTTAGCGCACTTCCTGTCCTCGGTGCAGATAACTGCCCCCATCCTGCACCTCCGATTAGCACGGTTGGCTACTTACAGTGCAAAAGAAGTTTAACGTACATACATGTGTAATGGCAGAGTGACACCTGCTGGCCTGGAATGGGATCACGGGTACGGGCACGGTTAAGTAACAACCAATCAGAGAAGGAGGTGTATCTGGGGCAAAGGTAAAAGGTGGGGCTAGCCGAGATACTCCGGGAACCTGCTCGAAGATTCCACGAGAGGGCGTGGCCGGAGGCGGGGCCTAGCCACGCCTGGGGGGGATATAAGGGGGAGCGGGCTCGGGGCTCGTGTGGGGTCTTGGGTCCTGGCTGCGTCGCTGCTCGCCGACATCTCTCTCCGTCGTCCGGCTACGTGGAAGATCTCCTGCGTGGTTTCCATCACCGTCATCGTCACGCCAACCAGTCAGCGGCATAGCCGAGTGAGGGCGATGGGACCACGCCGAGTGATCAGCTGTGTGTAGCCAGTAGAGACGTTAATACCGAGAGTTGTACTTGGTGTGAGAAGGAGTAAGTATTGGCCTGTGTTGTGCCCAGTGTGAGTAATAAAGAAGAAGTACCCTCTACATGACGTGTCGCGGAAGTCGCTCATTACACACGCATACACCCGATTGGCTCACAAGTCACATCACATTTACCCCCTCGATTTAAGATCCAAACAGGAGGAAGATTTCTCCACAATTCTGGCTTTTGCCTGATGAGGCTGATTGCAATTACCGGCGAAATGTCGCGGTACTTGAATTGTAAACGTGGGTTTACTCTCCAACACAACGGTGTGCTGAACTAGTAACGAATTGGGACGTTTTGTTTACGTGACAAACCTCACTAATTGGCTGTGTCAGGTGGTGGCGTTGTTTACAACACATTTGTATTTACGCGATCTAACCCAAAAAACCTCATGTTCACCGTCTTATTTAATTATTGCGGTTTTCTGGGTAGTTATTGAGAGTTGCGTTATACAACTCTGTGAAAGCTGAGAGGATTGGCACTACTCCAATCCACATTTGCACAGACCAACCACATTTCGATATCCACTCAAGTTCGTGACACGTGTGACATCGCGGGTAATTACGTCTCGCACTCTTATTCTTTTGTCACTGCCGGTGCTCTCTTTGGCAATGTCGAGAGGCATTGGGTCACTTCACTTTTGTTCGTACGAAGATAAGTTACATTATTCCGTCATGAAAGCTATAATTGTCTTTGAAATCTGAAAACTCCGAAGTTTTTAATCGCAAACTCATTCCTTATACAAAACTGGAATTGTGTACTTCATACAGCTTGTGCAGTCTGTTCTCCTATAACGCCGCGTGTTGTTTTCACGACGTAAATTGGATATAACGTGGTGATTGTATTAGGGAACGCATTTTTATCACGTGGATGCGAATTGGATATAACGCGATTTGAGTGAACGGCACTCAAGTAACGCGAGTAGGAATAAGCGGTTGTACAACTGCCTCGCCGTCGCGTCATCACACAAGGCATTGGGATGCTGCTGGATGCTTCTGGATGCTACCCACGCGCCTCAGTCTTTGTTCAGCCTGCGTACGCATCTCACGCGTTATCGCGGATTGTGCTACATTATATATTATTTCTTATAACGCGATTTTTCCAGAATGCGGCGTTCTTCGGGAACGCAACTACCGCGTTATAGAACAGGCTGTATTGTGTCTGGTATGAATTCTCAATTAATGCATGCTTAGATAAGATGAGGTCTTGTTTAAATGTATGTGTTTCTCCATTCGTTTATTCGGAATAAGCCATGCTGATTTCCACCTAAGGTTATTGTGATTGTGAGATGACTCATCTAAGGTGGCCTCAGCGCTGGTCTGCGGGTGGGCGTTTGTCTGCCAGTAGGGGGGCAACGTTGCTCTGTGTGATATACAGAGGTCATTTTTCGAATTTGGCAAATTTGGACCATGACACCGGCACACACTACCCTACTAGTGTGGGGCACCGCGGTGGCTAGGAGATGTTATCTCCCTCGCCTGGTATACAGGAGGGTCGTGGGTTTGATCTCGACTCTGACGCTTGCTGTATATTTGGAGTTTGCATGTCTCTCTCTCTCTATGGTCGCGTGGATTTTTCTCCGAGTCCTCCGGTTTTTCCCTGCACATGTAGAATCAACATGCGTTCAGAGTATTTTGCTGACATAAATTTCCACGCGGTGAGCCACTTTGTTGCGCTATTAATTTGTGGCCAGGTCGCTTCTGAAAAAGAGCTATATAACTTAGCGGAGCCTTACCTGGTAAAATAAAACATTTCTATATTTTTTTCAGTTTAATGTCCACTGCGAGCAGACGCACCACTGCAGTAATAACCAGGGTGGCCTGCCGCATTCAACCCGAGAACCCCTGCCACAAGTGGCGAATGCAAGTGCTGTTAGCGAGTAGCACCTATGGAGGCCGGCACGAAGCACGATGGGGTGGGTGGCCAGCACCACGCCCAGCCACTTTTGTCTACCCAGTGGCGACGTTTACACATCGCACCGGGTACTCATTTGAGGCTGAGTCGACCTAGGGGAGGCCCAGAATCGGTTCAGATAATCGTCACTGGTGTTGGCCGCGAGCAAGAATCGAACTCGGGTCGCCGGGTTCGTAGCGCGGCGCGCTCACCGCCACACGACCGGCTCCCCATATACAATCCTGTTACCGCATGCACTTCGTAGAAGCACGGAGGGAGCAGGCTTGTACAAGCAGTAGCTCAATCCTTCCATTCATTGTGATCCACGCGTGTAAGTAGATAATGTGAAAGCGCACGCGTATCGGTTTTTAAGAGTGCGTGCCGGGTCCGACAAGTGGGCCGGACTGTTAGAGCCGCCAGCTGTCCCATTTGAATGGCAGTTTTTTAATGGCCTTGGCCGATGTTGTAAGGGCCGAGTGCTCCAGGAGTGCGGCAGGCTGCTCGAGAGGGCAGTGGTGCCGAGCGTGCGCCCAGAAATCAGCCACTTCCGTTGGTAGGACTTGAGTGATAATTGCTCCAATGGAGAGTAAAATCCATTCCGTGCAACAAATTGGCTCTTGTTGTTGGGCTGAGTGTGCGCCCGCGTCACTGTGTGGGTGCATCTGATATGCGCACTCACGCACGCACCTGCACCTGTGCGTCTGTAGCGGTTAGCGCGTTGCGCTCTGAGCTTGGCGACCCGAGTTCGATTCCCGCACACGGCCAACGCCAAGTGACGATTGTTTGAGCCGGTCCTGGGCCTCCCCTAGGTCGACTCAGCCTCAAATGAGTACCTGGTGTGATGTTGTGTAAACATTAACACTCAGGAGACAAAGGAGGCCGGGCGTGGTACTGCCTACCCACCTCCTCGTGTGCAGCGCCGGCCTACATAGGTGCTCATGAAGAACACCTGCCCCAAAGGTCTGTTCAGGCTATACGGGGGATCTTTGTCTTTGTTTTGTATGACAGCTCCACTTTGGATGTGGCTGTGGAACAAAAGGACAAAGACCGCATGTATGGGTGGTCACTAAAATCGCTAAACTGGTCATCGCTTTCTTGTGGAGTTCTAGTAGGAATGGGTAGGTGTACCCACACTTTACCCCACCACACGTGACCTGCCCATCGACTTAATTGTGGCGGACAGAGGTGGGCGGTGGACAAGGAAACTTGCCGCATTGTTTCAACTGCCGCACCAATGATGGAATAAAAAACACCACAAACTTCTCAACTGGTCAATATAGCACCTCACCTGAAGAGGTGAGGTGCTATTTGAATTACATTTTCGGTTGAGGAGTGATTTTCTCACCTTGTGTGCGTCACCGTATTTTTTGCCGTAGCGGCTGACAACGAACGTGCTCAGCCTTGCTCAATTTTTTTATTATTTTGCCAGGTGAGGCCGACTGAGCTTATATGGCTCTTTTTCAGAAGCCACCTTGCTACAAATGATAGCTCACCGAAGCGACTTACCATGTGGACATTTATTGCAGCCAACTACTCTGAAGCGCATGCTTCTAAATATGGAGGGAAAAACCGGAGGACCTGGAGAAAAATCCGCACGACCACGGGGAGGACACGCAAACTCCAAATACACAGCAGGCGTCAGAGTTGGGTTCGAACCCACGACCTGCATACCAGGCGAGGTAGTTAACATCTGCGGCACGAGTCATGGTACCTTAGCCATGCGCGCAAGACGTGTTGCGTCAACGTTGCACACACAGTTACGTGACCTGCTTTGAACCAATTACTCGCTTGTTGTAACTGTGAAGAAATGCTATTTTGGGGCGTGTTGTACATTCCTAAAAATATCTAAACGTGCCTCGGGTTTTGTTTTGTGACACTCTCGCACACTGAGAAGGTGCCTTCTCTCTGCTCGACCAAGTGTGGGTCGTGTTTATCTCCGTCGAGTCGTGTGAAGCTGTGTCACATCGCGCGCTTAATTTTCACTCGATTCATTTGTGTGAACAATAATATTTGCCGTGCATGGGTGCCTGGAAATGGTCTAACAGTTTGTATTTTTGACTGTGTGAGAGGCCAGTAATATTTTATTTCTCTTCGGGGAGACGTGGACAACAGCGGGTTTGTAAAGAGCGTCAATATTTCACAGTTTTATGTCAAAGCCAATGGACACGGGGACAGATTAGGCGCGTCGCCATGATAACTGGCGTCCTCTCTCACATCTGCTTTGCACTCCGATTATCTCCGGTGCACTTGTGGGAGTCGGACTCAGTGCAGGAGCGTTGGGTGCTACTGCTACTCAGTCGCGTTCCAACGTTGCTGTTTTGACGTTGCTTCATACAGTAAGGTCTCAGAGTACGCGGACTCAGAGTACGCGGGCTCAGAGTGCGCGGACCCGCTCATTCGCGACCGACTCCCCCCCCCCCCCCCGATTCATCCTTTCTCCTTCATGACTTGGACTTTTGCTCCACGCACGGGGCGGGAAGCGATGAGTCAAATCACCCCCCCGCCATCACACGAACGTAGATTTGGCAGCGTTGTAACCGCATCGCCCGTGCAAGAAACGAGTCCAAAACAATATCTAGTGTTCTAATATAGTGTTAATAATAATATGGTGTTAATCATAGTGTTCTATCTCACCTGGATGTTACCGATTATTAGTTAATAATTTCCGCACAGTAAGGTAATGTCTTAAACATTTATGTACATTTCGATTTAAAGCTTTTGTGACTGCAGGGATTCATCTTCTTGGTTCTTTCGGTAAAGTCACGTAGAATGGAAATAATAAAATAATACAAATAAAACATAATAAAATAATTCTCACGACGTTTTGGCCACAATGCAAGCATCTGTTCTCAGGTGAAGAACAGGTCCGTCAGAAAGACAGCGTCTGAATGAACACCACCAGGCTTGGCAGCGTATATTTAAGCTGGGTTGGAGGGGGAAGAGCGCCTTGACAAAGGAATTTGCATATCAAGAGGAATTTAGCATATTTATGGGAAATGCAGGTATGTGATTAGTACTACTTATGCCCGTGCATTATGCAGGATTAGCAGCATCAAAGGGAGGGGATATGGGAAATGCAGGTATGTGATTAGTACTACTTATGCCCGTGCATTATGCAGGATTAGCAGCATCAAAGGGAGGGGATAGGGGTAGCATTAATAAAGGGAAGGAGTGTTAATAGTATGTAGCTGCAGTAACTAAAACCACCACGTAAACAACTAAAGTATAAACTACATAGTATCATCAGTATACTAAATATACTCTACAATAAGCTGAGTTACTAACAGTAAGTAATACATTACAATTCTACGTCGTAAAAAATCTAATATGCTTCCATCTAAACTTTATTCTCTTACATCACACGAGTCTACACCGTACTATATACTGCCATAGACAACCCCAATATTAAATGACATACTGTATTGCTATAAACCACCCTAAACCTTATACATTGTAATATTACACTATGTATTATTCTACCCACCCTAATGTATATCACACTGCTGTATATTCACTATACAATTACGATACTATATACAGTGATACCTCGGTTCACGAACGCTTCGGTTCACGAACAACTCGGTTCACGACCAGAAAATTTCATAATAAGTATAACCCGTAAAAACAAAGTTTTTCACTCTAAATCCTTTATATGCGTGGCGGCTAGAGTCCTCTCGTCCTCTGGCTTGAGATGGCTGCAACCTATGGGTCAGATGATTGTCTGCAGTATTAAACAATTGGTAATTAAATATTTAATTTGTTTTCCCTAAACAGTGTAAAATTTTGGAAAAAAAATTTCACGAACATTAATTGTCACGCACAACGAGTCTGTGTGGAAAATGTCAACTAGATGGGATCATGGGAAGTGGGTTAAAAAACGACCGAAAGATTTACACGGTCGTAAGCAAGCAAGCAAGCACGCAAGCAAGCAAGCGAACTTAATATAAAGGATTTAAAAATATGCTTCGGTTCACGAACTCCGCTTCGGTTCACGAACAGGAGTATGACTTCGTCAAGGTAAAGTTCCTCCCCCCCAACACAACACCACTTCTGCAGCACATGGACCAGCAAGTCATCTGCAACTTCAAGAAGCTGTACACAAAGGCGCTCTTCACTAGGTGTTTTAATGTCACTGAAGAGACGTCCTTGACTTTGAAAGACTTCTGGAAGAAACATTTCAATGTTGTCCACTGCATTAACCTCATTGACAAAGCCTGGGAAGAGGTCACTCCCCGAACCCTAAATTCAGCCTGGAGGAAACTGTGGCCAGAATGTGTCACTGAACGTGAACATGACTTAGAAGGGTCTGATGCAGAGGTAGTGGAGGAAATTGTGTCCATGGGCAAGAGTATGGGTCTGGACGTTGATTGTGCTGATGTGGAAGAGCTTGTTGAGGAACATAGGGAGGAGCTGACCACGAAAGAACTTTCTGAACTCCACAGTGAGCAACAGAAGGCACTTCTTGAGGAGCATTCCACTGAGGAAGAGGAAGAAAGGGAGGAGGTTAGCAGTGATGCCATAAAATCCATTATGCAAAAATGGAATGAGTGCCATGACTTTTTTGAAAAGCACCACCCCAACATAGCTGTCACGAACAGAGTGTTAAATCTCATGAATGATAATGTGGTCTCTCATTTCCGGAGGGTTATGCAGCGCAGGAAGAGACAAGTGACATTGGACAGATTTTTCAGCAAAACTGAGCCTGCAGCTAGGAGACAAAGGAGAGAGGAAACCCCTGAAGGAGATCCCCCTGATGTCCTTATGGAGGGGGACTCTCCCTCCAAACAATAACCGCCTCCCACCCGCCTCCCACCTGCCTTCCTCCATGCCAGAAGTCATCTCAAGCAAGGTTAGTGTTCTCTCTTTATACATTACTATACTGTACAGTACTACAGTAATGTGTATTGTCATTTGTTTCATATTTTTGTGCTTCAAAAACCCAAAAAAAAGGTCAGAACGGATTAACCGGATTTACATTGAACCCTATGGGAAAATGTGCCTCGGTTCACGACCAATTCGGTTCACGACCAGAGTCATTTCACGAATTAAGTTCGTGAACCGAGGTATCACTGTATTACTTTGTACATTGTATTAAGCATATCAATTTTATACTATTTGTTATTATACACTGTACCATTGACCGTCGTGTGAAAGATACTAAGAGGAAGCAACGAAATATGTCAATGGGAGAGTAGCGTGTGAAACTTGCAGCGGAGCAAACTTGCAGCGGAGCAAGAATCCATTCCCTGCAAAGAATACAATGCCAGTGAGTGGAATGCGGTCTGAAAGTCACCGTAAACGTGAACACAATCAGTTAAGATCCGAAAAGTCCACACTCAACAGCACGGTTGACGTGAGTCAAACAAACCCACACATGGCGCACGGATGGCCTCCATCCAGGAGTGGATTGGTGAGATGCTCTACATCATTACTGACTGGCATATCTCGATGATGAAGTGTCTGAACCAGGAACATCTTTACAGCGTTCCAATTTATTGGTTTTCACGAACAAGAAAGAGTTTATACTCTTTGGTTCTTTCGTTAAAGTCACGTAGATAGAAAAAAAAACAATAAAAATAATAGATCACGACGTTTGTTGCGATCGAAACGTCGTGATCTATTCTTTTTATTTTATTTATAAATTTTCTACCTACGTGACTTTACCAAAAGAACCAAGAAGATTTATGTACATTTATATACATTTTATATAGTAGTGTATAGTAATATAGTAGTATATAGTGTATCTACACTCATTTCATAGTATATAGTAGTATATATATATACACTGGATATCTCCACACGTATAGTAATATAGTAGTATATAATAGTGTATAGTAATATAGTAGTATCTAATAGTGTATATATAGAATGTATATCTAGACTCGTGTAGAGGAGAGAAATACGCGGTGCGCACAGTTAAGCGAGGTGCAACGGAGGGCAAACAGGTGTGCGCGTTGCAACATGAGGTTTGCACCGACAAACTGACAGTAATTAAGGGAAGAAGCGGGTGCAACCGAGGTCGAACAGGTGGCTACGCTGTGACCATAGGTTGGCGCCTAGGAGACGCGAGACGTGGTGTGATGTTAAGAGATTAATGGGAATGACCTGCGCCGGCCTGGCGGCAGCTGAAGTGAAAGCACGTGAGGATTCGGGATGAGCAGGAGGATATAAGCGGGAGTGTGTGTGATCGAGGGAGTGGTTGCCGGGAACCAAGAGTGAAGACATCTCGTCGCTGCCGCTCTGGCCATCAACGAGACCTCAACCCTCACGCCGTCGCCGGGCGGGTGTTGGCTGAACCCCCCCGCCCGGGACAGACGGGTGAGCGGGTCTGAGGGAGCGTAGGCGAGGGCAGTGGTGGAGATGCGGAGACGCTGTGTGCAGAGTCGCTGTGTGCGGAGACGCTGTGTACGGAGTTGCTGTGTGCGGAGACGCTGTGTGCAGAGTCGCTGAGTGTTAAGTTGCTGTGTGCGGAGACGCTGAGTGCGGAGTCACTGAGTGCGGAGACGCTGTGTGTGACGACGCTGTGTGTGAAGCTTCTGTGTGCGGAGTCGCTGAGTGTGAAGTCCCTGAGTGCAGGATAAGTGAGGTACAGAATAGATAAGAGCGGGGAGAAGTTACGTATGTGTGACCGTACAGATAGTCATAGGAGTGCCTATAACTGGCGCAAGAACAGGTGAATAAAGTGTAAGCAGGTGACTTGTTACGTGTCGGTTTGAGTCATTTTTGAAGACGATACACTCATCTAGTAATATAGTAGCATATAGTGTATAGTAATAAAGTAGTATATAGTAGTGTATTGTAATATAGTAGTAGTATATAGTGTATAGTAATAAAGTAGTATATAGTAGTGTATAGTAAAATAGTAGTATATAGTAGTGTATAGTAATATAGTAGCATATAGTCGTGTATCGTAATATAGTAGTAGTATATAGTAGTGTACGGTTACATTGTATATCTACGCTCGTATAGGCGAACCCAATCTTACGCGGGGGGTACACGGAACCTAATCCCGGCCGTTTACTCTGATACCTTGTTATACTGTACCATAATACAGCTTACCAGCATTGAACTGAGGACATCCGATTAAAATGCGTGGCCTTTACACACGTACGATTAATAGTGAGATCTCAAGTAAGTCATCATTCGTCGTCTGGCCACTGCTGGCTAAGGCCTGCCAAAGGACCTCCCGTTTCTCAGTGCTCTGCAGTGCCGCACCAAACGTTCATAAGATGAGATTCTGGCCAGCAATGCTGATCACATGAGCCCGTTGGGCATCCGGTTACTAAAATCGGTGGGCGTAGTATCAAAAACAATGGTGTATCGTAGTGCATACGCTTAGGAGTAATTGTTTTGTTGTCCTCATTGCATTCACATTTCAATGGGTATTATCAAATTGCAGAAATATCACAATCCAATGATCCGAACAATATGAAAACACAGCAATATAAAAAGCTTGACCACTGTAAGCTTGTGAATCACTCTAGACAATTGAATAAGCACAGGTGTATCCTCGGGTTGTTCAGACAGCGACGATAGGCATCCTTCAAGATGGAGCGATGAAATATTCTTGTGGGCAAGGCAGTTGGTGAATTATTACTTGATAGGATAGGAAGATAGAGCAGTGGCTTGGGAGGGCCTTCATCCAACAGTGGTTTGCCCATGGCTGACGATGATTATCACGATGATGACCATGTGTGTGTGTGTCACGATCTGAACTGGTTCTGAGCCTCCGCAAGGTTGACTCGGCCTCAATCGATTACCCGGTGCAGTGTGTGAACATCGCCACTCGGGAGACAAAGGTGGTCGGGCATTGTGCTTGCCGCCCACCCACTCGTGTGCCGTGCCGGCCTTCCTAGACGCCGCTACGTCGCTCAAGAGCTGCTCTTGCCCCGAACAGTCTACACGGGAGGGTTGGATCATGGCCACTGTCTGTGCGGAGTGCAGGGTCATCAATGCGGGCAAGAGTCCCCTGAACGAGGATCAGGCGGTGTGCGAGGTGGTGTTCGTGAAGCGCAGCGCCGAGCAGACGGCGCTGCGCTCCGCCATGCCCTGGAGGAGGGAGAGCCCCACGATGGCGCGCGACGGGGACGGCGACCTGGTCATGGAGGGCGTCATGGTGGGTGGCGGTTCATCGTCGGTTCTCATCGTTGTCGTCATCATAAGCCTTCCCCCGATTAGCGCGGTTGGCTACGAAAGAAGAGCAACATACATACATCGAAAATTAACATCTTGTACGGGACACAATTGTTGAACCTTTCACTCCTTTAAAAGAACGGACGACATCCACTCTGCGTCTGAACAGACAATTGAGTGGATAACAACATCTAAAATGGCATCTTTAATCTTCTGCTAATTAATCCATACGAAGGAAGATGCATACATCATGAGTATTAGCTATAGCCCGCACTAACCCCCACCAAACCTTACCCACATTGATTCATGATAGATATTTTCGGTAGGCCATAGGATAATCTATGTATGTATGAATGTTGAACTTCTATCACACCGTACGTACATAGCCACCACCACCCGACGTAGCCGAACAAACTAAATTTGTCGCGTGGTGCACAAGCGCTTACCGTGCTGTTTGTTATTGTGTAGGCTCGCCGGTGAGTTGGGCAGCAATGCTCACGACTACATTTTGCAATTAAGTACCCACATTGGTGTTGTCCAAAATGAGCCCGTCCCGTAGTAAGCCGCCAAGCCAGTGAGTAAGGGGGAAGACGGCAGACGATGGGGGGGCCAGGCTGTTTAGCCGGCTACAGAAATGTGTGTCGCGTGGAGACGCACAGCTTACGGTACTTGTGGCAGATAGATAGGCTCGCTCCCGAGAGACGGGGTTAATGGGGGTTAAAAGCCCCGGCTCGTGACCTGTGGCCTGAGCTCGGTACATGCGCGCGTGTGACCGTGTGGCCATTGTGTGGTCGTGTGGCCATTGTGTGGTCGTGTGGCCGTTGTGCGGCCGTTTGGTCGTGTGGCCATTGTGTGGTCATGTGGCCGTTGTGTGGTCATGTGGCCGGTGTTTGGTCATGTGGCCATCACGTGATCGTGTGGCCGTGTGGCCGTTGTGTGGTCGTTTGGTCGTGTGGCCGTGTGGTGATGCCGTCCGCTCTCCCATCTGCGCAGGATGACGACGGCATCACCTTCATCTACTGGGGCATGTTTGACGGCCACGCGGGCCCTGGGGCGGCCGTCATGGCAGCCAGCCTTCTCCACCACCACGTGGCCAAGCAGCTGCAAGGCATCGTGGAGGTACGGTGGCGAGAGGCGGTCGTGGTTTGCGTTCGACAGAATCCATCCGGAGGAATCCGCATCTGCACGCTCACTCTGCACGAGACGGGTACGGTGATTCGGGAGACACCGCGACTCGCTGAATGGGGAAAATGGCAGTGAAAAATCTCAATGAATTATTGGGTTTTTGGGAACAATTTTATTGGTGATAAGGCTGAGAACATCAACTGAATACCGATTCAGAATATGTATTTATAACGGAGCAATCCGATGAGCTATAAAGCTTTTTTTCACAGATGTCCAGTAGGGGCTGTGTAAGAACATTACGACAGCAAACAATATGAAAGCACGATAGGAGTGCAAAGTATAGGAAAGATAAACAAATGACCAAACAAATATACAAGTAAATCTTATCTATTTTTCATTTTACCAGGTAAAGCCCACTGAGCTATTAGCTTCGTTTACAGTAGTGACCTGGCCACAAATGATAGCTCAACGAAGTGGCTCATCATGTGAACATTCATAGCAGCCAAAAACTCTAAACAGTTGATTTTGATTCTAAATGTGGAGGGGAAAACTGGAAGACCCGGAGAAAAATCCACGCGACCACGGGAAGAACATGCAAACTCCAAATAAAGTATACAGGCGTCAGGGTCGGGATCGAACCCACGAACTCCTGTATACCAGGAGAGGTAGTTAACATCTCGCCACCGTGGCACCCACCCAGGATTTCGGCGTCGCTGGCTCATTGCCTCCGCACGGTATTCCCCCTCTCGTGAGCCATGCCCCCCCCCCGCTCCCTTGACCTGTGACCTGGCCGGGTGGCCCACTCGGCTCGCTCCTCTGTGGGCACGGCTTCGCCAGCACCACCCCCTCCCCCCCTCCCCCGGGTCCCCTCCTCCACTGGCTGGAGATGGAAACAAAATTAAAAACGAGTTCAAATTGAAACACGAGGAGCAGTGCGAGATCGCTATTTGCAGAAGCTGATAAATTGTTCCGCCAGCGGTTCGTGCTAACCGCAAGGGCACTGGCTCTTAATAAAACGTGAGCACATTTTGGGTGCCGGGTAATGGCCGCGCAAACTGCATCGGCGAGGAAGTGTCATTCCCTAGGGAGCGCCACAAATTGCACTCCCCCCCCCCCGCCACCCGCCAATGTCTTTAGCGGATGGCTAAGTGACATTGTCAGAAAGGTAAATCTTATCAGATTACACGCGCGTGTCCATTAGGCGTCACGCGCCGTTAAGCGACGTCGCACGAGTCAAGATGACGGCCTGTACGGTGCTCCTCACAAACGTCGGTAGCACGTCGACTTTGAGGATTTTTGGAAATTTCGTTTAAATCATAGGACATCATCCGTGTCACAGACATCACGAGCAAACGTGAGAAGAGCGTTTGAGAATGTAACCTTAACGCATCCTAATGCTTTGTGAGCAGTATTTTAAATGTCATGTAGCAAAACAATCTTAACATAATACTCATAACAGGAAAACAATATCAATAAGAGCACAACAATATAACACGACGTTTTTTTCCCTTTTAATATTTTTATTTGTCGTTATGACATGCAGCACTTGTGAAACAAAACAATTGTAGAACATACAGCACATTAAACACAGGCTTGTGTTAAACACAGGCTCATCCAGGCCTGTGTTCTCATGCACTCACATTTTTACGCTGTCCTACAAGTCCTTTGCCAAATTCGTGCAGAAAATGTAGCTCTTGACTGTGTGATCCATTGAGATGACCCTGACGCCTGCTGTATATTTGGAGTTTGCGTGTTCTCCCCGTGGTCGCGTGGATTTTCCTCTAGTTCCTTCAGTTATTCCCTCCACAATTAGAATCAACGTTCGTTTTTGAGTATTTGGCTGCTCTCAGTTTCCCCGTGATAAGCCACTTTTGTTGAGCGATCATTTGTGATAGCCAAGTCGCTTCTGAAAAAGAGCTATGCAGCTCAGTGGGCCTTACCTGGTCAAATAAAAAATAGTTTGGTTATATAGACGGAATGTGCCTTCTTTTTACATCTGTGTGGTGGATCAAAACGGTGCGGTTGCCACCAAACGGTGAGTCGGTGTAGAACGGGTCCTCACCACAGGTGCAAGAATCCAAATGGGTGAATTTCACAAGAACAGTAACCGTGGCAACCCAGCCACACGTCTTGACAGTACAAAGGGGAAATATGTTCACATCACACCGTCCAACCGTGATGACCTGCACTGCCTACCAATTAAATCAACGGATCGATTACAAGCTGTGCACATTCGTGTCCACACACACGAGTGCCTACACCAATCTGCTGGGCACGTGGTTTGCGCCGGTACTAACCCACCCACCCACCTTTGTAAATGTACTAACTTGTTGTAGCGATAGAAGAGCAATAGGGAGCGAGCGCCTGGGCAAATCGGTGAGTACTGGACCCATCCATCAACCCGGCTGCCAAGCTGTGCCACTGCCACGTCCCCGGCGTGCGTGTTGACGCTCGCCGGCTGTGGCCTGCCGCGGCCGTGGCTAACGAGAGGTGGCGGCTGCCGCCCCCTCCAGGTGCTGCGCAGCGGCACGGGCTGCCCCCCCGCGTGCCTCAACGACGAGGCCGAGGGCCGCTCGCGCCGAGGGCCCGCGGGGGCCGCCGCGGCGACGGTGGCGGCGGCGGCCGGAGGGGCGACCCGGGCCCAGAGCCTGCGGGCGGGGCCCGCCCAGGGCTCCCCGGCCCCCGCCACCCCCTCCAAGGCCCTGCCGGAGAAGGAGGTGACGCAGGACGCGCTCGTGGTGGGAGCCATCGAGAACGCCTTCCGCGAGATGGTGCCGCCCTCCCCCACACGCGCACGCACGCACGCACGCATCCCACACTCATACATGCATAGACACACCCCACAAAAGACAAAGTTCCCCCGTATAGCCTTAACAAACTGTAGGGGCAAGTGTTGTTAGCGAGCACCTATGAAGGCCGGCTCGGCACGCGAGAGGTTGGGTGGCCAGCACCACGCCCGACCGCCTTTGTCTCCCCAGTGGCGATGTTTACACACTGCACCAGGTATTCATTTGAACCTGAGTCGACCTAGGGGAGGCCCAGGACCAGTTCAAATAATCGTCACTGGTGTTGGCCGTGAGCATAAATTTAACCCGGGTTGCCAGGTTAGTAGCGCAGTGCGCTACCCACTACACTACCGCTCCCCGTACACGCACACACACGCACACACACCCCCCACAAAGACAAAGATCCCCCAAATAGCGTTAACAGACCGTTGGGGCAAGTGCTGTTAGCGAGCACCAATGCAGGCCGCCACACACATCCGAGAAACGCACTCCGCCCATACACACTCCTCACGTATGCACACACACATGGCCTGCCACGCATTTAGAATGCAATCTTGTTATGTGTTTTGCGGATCATTGTGGGAAATGCAAATATAAGCAAAAATCTATCCTGTGCCTTCACATAGAAGTAAAATTAATCAGTAAAACGGCCGATTGGCCTTTTGGATCAATCCTGACCACCACCATGAGTTCACGCAGCACACCGTGGACCGATATTCAACCTGCTGAGTCTTCTCAGAAGCGTGAGGCTGGTTAACCATCCTGCTCAGATACCAGACTACCAGATAATATTGGCAAAAGGACTACAGAAAAGTCATAATCGTAGAGCGGTATGGGTAATTAGTTGTCTGCCTCTGTACAAATGTGTTTTTGTTATCAGATGTTTTGGTTTGTCTGCGTGAGCGTGTACTCGCTCACTGCGCTCTTGAGTCATTCGTAGGAACGGGACGATGCAGCTCCCCAGCA
>NC_083816.1:3430586-3435586 GCF_015708825.2 Lethenteron reissneri
GTCGTGGCGTGGGTGGTGTGTGTGCGGTGTGTGTGAATATATTCGTGTGGAGTGTGTGGGTTGTGTGTGTTGTTTGTTAGTGTGTGTGCGGTGTGCCATCATAGTGTGTGTATGGGGTGTATGTGGAGTATCAGAAATAACTTCATTGTGTGTAGGTGCGTTGTGTAAACATTACCACTGGGGAGACAAAGGCGGCCGGGCGTGGTCACAGCCACACCACCCTTTCGTGTGCCGTTTCGGCCTTCACTAACAGCACTTGCCCCATCAGTCTGTTAAGACTACACGGGGGATCTTTGCCTTTGTGTATCTGTGTGTGCCTGTGTGTCTATGCTCGTATGTGTTGCTGGGTTTATTTGCCGCTATGGGTGTGTGTGTGTATGGGGAGCGGTGGTGCAGCGGTTAGGGCACTGCGCTACCAACCCGGCCACCTGAGTTAAATTCTCGCTCACGACCAATAACATTGGCGAAAATTTGTACTCGCTCTGGGTCTCCTCAAGGTCGACTCAGCCTTAAAATGAGTACCTGGCGCAGTCTATAAACATCGCCACTCAAGAGACAAGATCCCACCACACACTCTGCCTTCATCGGTGCTACTCACCAGCAGCACTTGCCCCTAACAGTCGGTGTGGCCTACACGGGGGAGCTTTGTCTTTGTGATTAGCACCAAGGACAGCGCCCGTGACATGCACACTCGGGTGTTGGGCGAGTGTGCGGAGTCATCGATTACGTAGAATCGATCCGTGTGGCGTTGGCGAGTGAGATAATCGCTCCGTGCCGCGTGTGGTGAGAGAATCGGATCGCGTCGCTCGCCTCTTGAGTGGCCCGGGGTCAAGTTGGACTCGGGCCCCGCGGCAGAGGGTCTGGTGTCTGGGCGAGAGAGACGAGATGGTGGTGGTTAGGGGTTGTTCGCTGTGGTTGTGGTTGTTCGCTGTGTTTTTTGCGGTTAGATGTGGTTGTTGCGGTTGTAGTGGTGGTTAATCGTGGTGATTGGCTGTGGTTGTGGTGGTTAGCCGAGGTGGTTGTGGTTACATGTGCTGGGTAGCTCTGTTCGTGGTGGTTTAGCCGCGCTGGCTGGCGTAGTGGTTCGTGGTTACATCTGCCTGCCGTGGCTTGCTGTGGTTGGCTGAAGGGCTGTGATCGCTGGCACATATGTTCACACTCACTCACACAGTGCGCGGGGAGGACGGGAAGAGGCAGGGGCGGGGGGGGGGTATAATGTGCGATCGGAGGGGGCATCACTGATTGTGTTTGTCAATTGTGGGGGGGGGGGGGTGGGGGGGTTGAGGTGGGCACTAATAATGAGGTGGGGAGGGGATGCAGGTGGCGCCGTGACATCTGGCGGCCCCTCCCCCCGGACCCCCACCCCACCCCGTTCCCTCTGAGTCCGGCTCGATCATTAACTGGGATAAAATATGGTTTTTGTAGCCAAATCTATTCGGGTTAAACACCGCGAGGAATCACAACCACCATCTGCTGCCCGGACACGTGGGCACACGAACGCGCGTGCGTGTGTGTGCACGTGTGTGTGCACGTGTGTGTGTGCACGTGTGTGTGTGTGCACGTGTGTGTGTGCACGTGTGTGTGTGTACACGTGTGTGTACGCTTGTGTATGTACACGTGTGTGTACGCTTGTGTATGTACACGTGTGTGTCTGTACACACCTGGGTGTGTGTGTATACAACGTGCGCGTGTGTATGCACCTTTGTGTACATGAACCTGTGTGTACACACACGCGTGTACGTGTGTGTACACGCGTGTATGCTGACCTCCATAGGTGCTCACTAACAGCACTCAAAGTCTGTGAAGGCTATAAGGGGGGTGTGTGTTGGACTTCTATCGCACCGTACGTTAGCCAACCGCACTAACCGGAGGTGCGGGGGAAGGACAACAAACTAAACACAACACGCGGCTCTAAAGAAATGAGTTTTACATGTAAACGTGCAAAGCTCCAGTGGCTTCCTAATATCGGAAGGGAGAGAGCGTTCCAGACGGCCGCGGAAGCGCACGTGAAAGCGCCGCGCGGTGCGGTGACCGCCTTTGTTCGATGTCCAGCCAAAGCTCGCTGCGAGGACGAGCGAAGTTCATGCGATGGTTTCTATTCCTTGACGAGATCAGCGAGGTGCGGTGCTTCGTTTGTGTCAATAACGTCGTGTGTGTGTGATGGGGGCGACATTAAGATGTGTTCGTTCAGCAATCGGATGCTCAGCGAGTGCCGCACGTGCACGGGGGGATCTCGCCGTGCCCGTCACGTGCCAACGACTCTCGCACGCGCCGCCACCTTCCGATGTTTGTGCGCCAGACGTCCCGTAGAGTGGCGAGTTGCAATAATCGGGCCTTGTCGATAACCGTGCCGTGCTTCACACGCCGCCGTCGTGTTCGCCTGTGTCACGACGCGTGTCGATAACGCAGCAGCCCGGCGGCTCGTGTGGCGCACACCCAACTCGTGCCACGAGGAGCTCGCTAACAGCAACGACAGACACAGCATGAGGCTATTCATGGTGGGGGGGGGGGGGGTCAAGGTCCTCGCCCCCCCCCCGTCCCCCCGTGACCCCCACTGTAGCGGTCAGCCCAAGAGCAACGCGGGGCGAGCGTTCGTCCCATAACAAACATCAACAAAAAACGCGACCCAGGGGAGAGGCCTTTAATTACAGGGGCGGGGGTTAAGCGGATGGGGGAGGGGGGTGAGGGGGGGTGACGGATGCCGGGGGGAGCAGCGGCAGTCACGTGGGAGCGCCCTTGATGGAGTGCGCGTTCCCGCGCGCGCGCACGCGGATTCATCACCCGGGCAAGGGGGGGGGGTCGGAGTGGGGGGGAAACTGGGGAGAGGCGGTACCTGGGACACCTCGACTCTCTTGACACCTAGGGTCCCCTTTGTGCAGGGTGGGGGGGTAGAGGACGGTGGGGGGCTGTGGAGGATATGGGGGGGGGGCACAGACGGGGTCTGGCTCCCCGCGCTGCCGAGTCAACGCCTCCTCCTCCTGCTCCCTGCGCCAGACTCGCCCGTAGACTCACTCTCTCCACCCCTTCCTCTCCACTCTCTTCTCCACTCTCCCGTAGACTCACTCTCTCCACCCCTTCCTCCCCACCCCTTCCTCCCCCCTCTCTCCCCTCTATCTCCCTTCTCTCTCCCCTCTTTCTCCCCTCGGCCGCGCGACCTCTGGGGGCCACTGGGACATCAGCGACGGGCGGGCAGGGGGGGGAGGCGGTGCGGGCTGTCCCGCTCGCGGTGATCTCATCCCTGCGCACCCTTCTCTCCCCAAGGGGGCTCCTGGGGGTCCGTGGGGATACGCGACTCCGGCGAGGGGGTAAGACCCCCCCCTCCTCCCTCTCCCTGACCCTGGAGCCCCAGGATCGGCCTCTTGGCGTCCGTCCTGCGCCAGTCGCGGCATCAGCGAGGCAGAGTGCTGACCCGGGGCGTCGTCGCCGAGTCCCAGCCGCGTGATTATGAGTCCAACCCTGACCCATGTCTCACACAGGCCCACGCCGTGCCGGCCTTCAAGGAGCAGTGGGTGATGGAGGAGGCCGTGTGCTCGGTGGCAGATGACGGGGAGCTCTGCATGCTGATATGAGCTACCCGTCGGAGGCCGTCGGGCTGCGAGAAGGGCTGCGTGCAGAACGAGAGAGAGCGAGAGAGTGAGCGAGAGAGTGGGCGAGAGAGTGAGCGAGAGAGTGAGCGACAGAGTGAGCAAGAGAGTGGGCGAGAGAGTGAGCGAGAGAGTGAGCGAGCGACAGAGTGAGCGAGCGAGAGGGTGGGCGAGAGAGTGGGCGAGTGAGTGGGCGAGAGGTGGGGATTTACATAAAGCAAAGTTTTACATTTTAAATTAAAATAAAAAAAATTACGAAATGATGAAGCAAAGTGCCGAATACATCGAGCATCTTCTTGTTTCCACTGATCGTAAAAAAAAAGAGCGAGAGAGTGACCGAGAGAGTGGGCGAGAGAGTGAGCGAGAGGTGGGGGTTTACATAAAGCAAAGTTACAAAAAAATTACGAACTGATGAACGAAGCAGAGTGCCGACTCCAGCGAGTGTCTTCTTGTTTCCGCTGGTCGTAGACACACAGAGAGGGCACCTCGCCGACCCACGTCCGGCAGCTCACCGGCGTTGGCCGCCCCTGTCGTTGTGCTCGCGTGGAACCGATGCTGCTGGTTAGACGCCATTCTCAGAAGGCCTCCTGCAACAACAACAACAACACAAATCACACTTTGTATATATATGTGTGTATGTGTGTGTATGTGTGTATGTGTGTGTATGTGTGTGTGTCTATGTGTGTGTATGTATATATAGTGGGGAGCGGTAGTGTAGCGGTTAGCGCGCTGCGCTATGAACCTGGCGACCCGGGTTCGATTCCCGCTCACGGCTAACACCAGTGACGATTATCTGAACCGGTCCTGGGCCTCCCCTAGGTCGACTCAGCCTTAAATGAGTACCTGGTGCGGTGTGTAAACATCGCCACTAGGGAGACAAAGGCGGTCGGGCGTGGTGCTGGCCACCCACCCCCTCGTGTACCGTTCCGGCCTTCATAGGTGCTCGCTAACAGCACTTGCCCCTACAGTCTGTTCAGGCTATACGGGGGGTCTTTGTCTTTTGTATGTATATATGTGTGTGTGTGTGTATGTGTGTGTATGTATATATGCGTGTGTGTTTGTTTTCGCGTGGAAGAGATGAAGGTTGGGGGGTGGGGGTGGGGCAAGCAGGCGAAACGGGTCCGCTGCCGGGTGAGTCTGAGTCGGCCTCTCGTGGCAGGACACCGGGAGTCACCCCCCCTCCCCCCCGGGAGACTCCTTCATCACGCACCACGAGGGGGGGGGGCATCGCCCCCAGGCAGAGCCCACGCAGGAGCCGACTTGCCACCACCCCCCCCCAGGGGCCTCGCACTAGAAGAGACGCCCCCCCACCACCCAGCATGACGAGCACGTGGTTGGGGTTTTGCGATGGGCCACGTGGTTGAGCTCTCATTTGTGATGGGCAGGTTGCGTCTGGAAAAAAAAATTTATGCCAAA
>NC_083816.1:3438086-3494508 GCF_015708825.2 Lethenteron reissneri
CATCACCACCACCATCATAATCATCACCACCACCATCATCATCACCATCATCATCACCACCACCACCATCATCAGCATCACCACCATCATCACCACCATTATCATCACCACCATCACCACTATCACCATCATCACCACCACCACCATCATCATCACATTGTGAGTCATCACCACCATCATCATCATCACCACCATCATCACCACCACCATTACCACCATCATCACCACCACCATCACCACCATCATCATCACCATCATCATCATCGCCATCATCCTCAGCGCCGCCGCGTTCCTCGCCCAGAGCCGGGAGCGCGGCAGAGTTTCCGTCCTGGGGGAGTCGCAGTGACTACGCGTCACTTCATAGAGCCACGGACAAGGGCGCCAGTGTGTGTGGTGTGTGTGTGTGGTGTGTGTGGTGTGTGTGTAGTGTGTGTGTGGTGTGGGTGTGATGTGTGTGTAGTGTGTGTGTGTAGTGTGTGTGTAGTGTGTGGTGTGTGTGTAGTGTGTGTGTGTAGTGTGTGTATGTGGTGTGTGTAGTGTGTGTGCAGTGTGTGTGTGTAGTGTGTGTAGTGTGTGTGTAGTGTGTGTGTGTAGTGTGTGTGTGTCCGTGTGTGTGTGTACGCGTGTGTCCCCAGTGTGTGTTTCCAGTGTGTGTACCAGTGTGTGTGCAGTGCATGTGTGTATGCGTGTGTGTGTCTGTGTGTGTGTGCGTGTGTGTCTGCGTGTGTGTGTGTGCGTGTGTGTGTGCGTGCGCGGAGACTCGATAACACTTGAGACCACGAGCTCCGTGTTTATAAATGAAAGATAACGCCGCCATGCTCCACTTGCTAAGTAGGTCGGGGGCCGTGGGGGAGGGGGCCGTGGGGGGGGTGGTGGTAGTGGGGGGGTGGTGGTGGTGGGGGGGTGGTGGTGGTGGTGGTGGGAGTCGGGAGATGCACACCTTCCATAGCCCCCGCCCAACCTCAATCCCGCCATCGTGAACCCCCACGTGAGTAAACCTCCTCCTCCTCGTGCCACTCGCGGGATCAACTCGCAGCCACGAACCTCCCCACCTCGCCGGGTGTGCAGGAGGTTCGTGGGTTCGATCCCGACCCTGACGCCTGCCGCTGTATATGTGTGTGTGGCTAGGAGATGTTGACTACCTCGCCCGGTGTGCAGGAGGTTCGTGGGTTCGATCCCGACACTGACGCCTGCCGCTGTATGTTTGTGTGTGGCTAGGAGATGTTGACTACCTCGCCCGGTGTGCAGGAGGTTCGTGGGTTCGATCCCGACACTGACGCCTGCCGCTGTATATGTGTGTGTGGCTAGGAGATGTTGACTACCTCGCCCGGTGTGCAGGAGGTTCGTGGGTTCGATCCCGACACTGACGCCTGCCGCTGTATGTTTGTGTGTGGCTAGGAGATGTTGACTACCTCGCCCGGTGTGCAGGAGGTTCGTGGGTTCGATCCCGACCCTGACGCCTGCCGCTGTATATGTGTGTGTGGCTAGGAGATGTTGACTACCTCGCCCGGTGTGCAGGAGGTTCGTGGGTTCGATCCCGACCCTGACGCCTGCCGCTGTATATTTGTGTGTGGCTAGGAGATGTTGACTACCTCGCCTGGTGTGCAGGAGGTTCGTGGGTTCGATCCCGACCCTGACGCCTGCCGCTGTATATGTGTGTGTGGCTAGGAGATGTTGACTACCTCGCCTGGTGTGCAGGAGGTTCGTGGGTTCGATCCCGACCCTGACGCCTGCCGCTGTATATTTGTGTGTGGCTAGGAGATGTTGACTACCTCGCCTGGTGTGCAGGAGGTTCGTGGGTTCGATCCCGACCCTGACGCCTGCCGCTGTATATTTGTGTGTGGCTAGGAGATGTTGACTACCTCGCCTGGTGTGCAGGAGGTTCGTGGGTTCGATCCCGACCCTGACGCCTGCCGCTGTATATGTGTGTGCGGCTAGGAGATGTTGACTACCTCGCCTGGTGTGCAGGAGGTTCGTGGGTTCGATCCCGACCCTGACGCCTGCCGCTGTATATGTGTGTGCGGCTAGGAGATGTTGACTACCTCGCCTGGTGTGCAGGGGGTTCGTGGGTTCGATCCCGACCCTGACGTCTGCCGCTGTATGTTTGTGTGTGGCTAGATGTTGACTACCTCGCCTGGTGTGCAGGAGGTTCGTGGGTTCGATCCCGACCCTGACGCCTGCCGCTGTGGACGTCTGGAGTCTGCGCGTCTCTCTCTGCGCGTGGATTTTGTCCCCGGGTCCTTCGGGGTCTCCACGTTTGGCAACGCGCGTTTAGAGCACTTGGCCGCTAAACATTTCCGCACGATGAGCCAATTCGTTGAGCTCTCGTTTTTTGGCCAGGTCACGTCTGAAAGAAAAGAGTGAATAGTTAACCAGCAGCAGCCATGCTCATTCCAGTGCTGCATGAAGGCCTCTCCTCGCCGCCGCAACGTTTCACGATCCTGCAATTTAACAACTCACGCGAGCACCGTGAGAGAATGTAATCATCGCCTCCCTCTCCTCGGGAGTCCTCCTCTCGACCGCGTTCCTTGCGTTCCCTGGTTGCCACCCTGTGATGAGTCTCGACCCTCATCGTCCCTTCTAACCGTGACCCGTGCTGCCCGAGCACCCACTCACTCAACAGCTTGATGACTCCATGCATCGGCGTGTGTCCTCTCATCCACGCGTTCCCTTCTCCCTCTCTCGGTGTCATCGCACGCGCGCGTCTCTGCACGTCCCTTTGCGCACACAATCACCCACCACCACCACTACTCACAATCACCCACCACCACCACTACTCACCCACCACCACCACTACTCACCCACCACCACCACTACTCACAATCACCCACCAGCACCACTACTCACAATCACCCACCACCACCACTACTCACCCACCACCACCACTACTCACAATCACCCACCACCACCCACAATCACCCACCAGCACCAGCCACAACCACCCACCACCACCACCACCCACAACCAACCACCACCACTCTCACAATCACCCACCACCACCCAAAATCACCCACCACCACCACCACTGACCCACCACCACCACCCACAATCACCCACAATCACCCATAATCACCTACTACTACTCACATACACCCACCACCACCCACAATAAGCATCCACCACCTGCCTGCCACCCTGCGGACGGGCTGGTACTGTAATTGTTGCTCGCTCTGACAATGAGTTCGAGGCTCATGTGCTGAACCTGGAGCATGCTAACTAATCATCTCAGATGGGGCCTGACCATCAGCCCCTTCCCATCAGCCTGGCTATTTTGTGTCATCGAATGTTCCCCTCCCTCGGCTCCGTCTGAGTGATGGGACAGCTGTGGAGAGGGTGGAGAGAAGGAGTTCCCATACCTGGGCAGTGTGCTTATGACCAACTCCGTTTTGGCAGCGGAGTTCTCACTTGGAATCAATGAGTCGAGCGGAATTATCTTTACATCGGCTGCGTGTGGACGCTGTCTGGCCTGTCGCTGTTTCCAGTCACGCGGAAAAAAAGACAAAGCTTACCCGTATAGCCTTTAACAGGCTGTTGGGGCAAGTGCTGCTCTGGGGAAGGCCGGCGCGGCACACGAGAGAGGCGGGTGGCCAGCCCCACACCCGGCCGCCTTTGTCTCCCCACTGCTGCTGTTTACACACTGCACCAGCTACTGAGTTGACGTAGGGGAGGCCCAAGACCGGTTCAGATATCCATCACTAATATTGGTCGTCAGCGGGAATCGAACTCGGGTGGCTCGGTTAGTAGCGCAGTGCGCTAACCACTGCGCCACCGCTCCCCACAGGGACACGCAATGCTGACACAAGAGCCGCCGTTCGCCACGAAGTGGCGGTGACGTCCCCGCGGCGCTTTGCCAGACGAGGTGCACTTTGAGGCCACGTGAAGTGTCGAAATGTTTGCCGGCAGGAGGTGACCGGACAGACCCAGGTGCCATCCGTTGACTGACTGAGATGACTGGCAGATGCACCGCCCATGCCCCCTACTGTACCAACTCGCTGCATTTTATCTCCGCTCGTTGTTGTGAGCGTCGCTCCTCTGCCCTCCGCTGTTGTTGGAGGGCGGCTGCCTCCAACTCCCCAGTAGCGTCCTTCACGAGCCTCCTCCACAGAGAGCGATGATCTTGACACCGCTGGTACCAGTCATCGGCAAGTCCACTCAGCTCCACATCCTCCCGAACCACATCACTCCATCTCTTCTCTCGCCCGTGCCGGCCAAACAGAGGGATATACACATTCACATGGAATAACACGAAATAACAAACACACAGGAACACTCGTTTGCACACACATTCATACATGCATACAAAGATCCCCCGTATAGCCTTACTAGACTGTAGGGGCAAGTGCTGTTAGCGAGCACCTATGAAAGCCGGCACAGCACACGAGGTGGTGGGTGGCCAACACCACGCCCGGCCGCCTTTGTCTCTCTAGTGGCGATGTTTACGTACTGGACCAGGTACTCCTTTCAGGCTGAGTCGACCTAGGAGACACCCAGGACAGGTTCAGACAATCGTCACTGGTGTTGGCCATCGAACGCGGGTCACCAGGTTCGTAGCGCAGCGCGCTAACCACTACACTACCCCTCCACCCACACACACAGAGGAACACACAGAGTAACAACAAAGATCCCCCGTGTAGCCTTAACAGACTGTAGGGGCAAGTGCTGTTAGCGAGCACCGAAAAAGGCCGGCACGGCACACGAGGGGGTGGGTGGCCAACACCACGCCCGGCCGCCTTTGTCTCCCTAGTGGCGATGTTTACACACCATACCAGGTACTCATTTGAGGCCGAGTCGACCTAGGGGAGGGCCAGGACCGGTTTAGATAATCATAACTGCTGTTGGTGTGAGCGGGAATCAAACCCGGGTCGCCAGGTTCGTAGCGCAGCGCGCTAACCGCTACCGCTCCCCAGAGTAACACAGAGTAACATATACAGAGTAACATACACACACAGTAACACACACACACAGAGTAACACACAGAGTAACACACACAGAGTAATAACAACAACCGCCATTCGCCACTAAGTGGCGGTGATGTCACCACGACGCTTGTGCCAGGCTATGTGCACCTTGAGGCCACGTGAAGTGTCGAACGCCCGCTGGCAGGAGTTCACGGGGCAGACCCAGATGCCACAGGTCGACTGACTGAGACGACTGGCTGATGCACCACCTGTGCCCCCTACTGTGCCAACTGGCTGTGCTTTAGCCACCCGGTGCTCCGCTCGTTGTTGTGAGCGTCGCTCCTCCGCCCTCTCTTGTTGTTGGAGGTCGACTGCCTCCAACTGCCCAGTAGCGTCCTTCATGAGCCTCCACAACAGAGGCCGATCTTGATACCGCTGGTACCAGTCATCGGCAAGTTCACTCAGCTCCACGTCCTCCTGTACCATATCACTCCATCTCTTCTCTAGCCCGTGCCGCGCCCGTTTAGCCCCCTCGATCCGGCCGAACAAAAGCTGTTTAGGCTCGCGGTGGCTGGGCATGCGGGCTACATGACCCAACCAACGCAGCCTTGCCTGCCGGAGGGTCTCACCGATGGGACTTTGTCCAGATCTTTCGAGGATTTGTGAGCTCCTCACACAATCCAGCCTGGTTAAACCCAGGATTGATCGTAGGCAGGCCAGCCTAAATGTTTCTAACCGGCGAAGATGTTCCATTAGGGGGGTCCACGTTTCGCAAGCGTAGAGAAGGGAGGGAATGACTGGCCGAGAAGACCCGAAGCTTTGTGCGGAGCGACAGAGCAGGTAGATTCCACACAGCGTTACGCAACCGATGAAAAGATAATGCCGCTCGACTGATCCGGAGTGAGACCTCTGCTGTTAAACCGGAGCCGATCATGAGCACACTGCCCAGGTATGGGAAACTCTCCACTCTCTCCACAACTGCCCCATCACCGATTGGGAGTTGTGGGGGTGGAGTGTCCGATGGTACAAAATACCCAAGCAGGTGCTTAGTTTTGGTGGGGTTGATGGTAAGGTCGCCCCTCTTAGTGGGAAGCTCCAGGTTCAACAGCAGCGCCTCCAACTCCTCCACTGAGTGAGCAACAACTACCAGATCATCGGCATACATAACGTGGTTAACCAATAGGTAGCCATGCCTTGACCGCACCCGGGCATCGATCAGCCTCCCATTGTATCTGTACCAGATGGAAATTCCTCCGGTACAGCCATCGAAGGCTTCACGAACTACGTGGTCGAAAAATATGTTAAATAATGTGGGAGCCAGAGGACATCCCTGTCGCACTCCAAGGTGAACAGGAAATGGCTCCAACTCCCGGTCACGTAGTTTTACCCGGGCCCACGCACCATCATGAAGGTCCTTAATGATCGTGAGCAGAGGGTCAGGGACTCCAAAAGCACAAAGAATAACCCAGAGCCCAGGCCTACTGATGGTATCATAGGCCTTGACCAGGTCAATAAAGCAGAGATGTAGGTCTTGTTGAAATTCCCTACACCTCTGCTGTAGCAGACGGACAGAAAATATGGCATCTGTGCAGGACCGCCCTTTCCTGAAACCACATTGGGGCTCCGCAAGCCCCTCCTCAGCGTGCCTAGCAAGGCGATCTTGAATAATCCTTGCCAGGACCTTTCCTGGCACACTGAGGAGTGAGATGCCCCTGTAGTTGTTACAGTCTGTGCGGACTAACACACACACAGTAACACACAGAGCAACACACACACCGACTAACACACACAGTAACACACACAGAGTAACACACACACAGTAACATAAACACAGTAACACACACAGTAACACACACAGTAACACACACACAGTAACACACACACAATAACACACACACACAGTAACACACACCGACTAACACACACTGATTAACACACACAGTAACACACACAGTAACACACACACACAGTAACACACACACACAGTAACACACACAGTAACACACACACAACAACACACACACCGACTAACACACACAGAGTAACACACACAGTAACACACACAGTAACACACACACCGACTAACACACACACAGTAACACACACACAGTAACACACATACCCTGCTGCTCACACGCATTCTGGGCACGTCTCTACGCACAGCACCCACCCCCCCCTAGCACTGCCACAACACAGCCCGGCCACAACACATTCACCCCCCACCCCCCATCTCCCTCCCCTCGCCCCCTCCCCTCCGCTGACCCCCCCCCCCCCCCACCATCATCCCACCACCCTCCTCCATCTCTCCACTCTCCATCTCACCATCCCCCCCCTCCCACCCCCACCCACCATCCCTGCCCCCCTCCCACCCCCGCCCCCCGCCCCAGACCCCCGCGGCCCCGCGCGCCGTGGGAGGCGCGAGCGCGCGCGCGCCATCCGTCTCGCGCGCGGGGCCGCGTGACACTTCCAATTTCATTTCCCGCGAGGGTGGAGGGAAGGGGAGGGGTTACGGGGGGTGCAAGGGGAGGGGTGACGGGGGAAGTAAGGGGAGGGGTGAAGGAGGAGTCGAGGGGAGGGGTGGCGGGGGCAGCGAGGGGAGGGGTCGCGGGGGAAGCGAGGGGAGGGGTTACGGGGGTGCAAGGGGAGGGGTGACGGAGGAAGCGAGGGGAGGGGTGACTGGGGGGAGTCGAGGGGAGGGGTGACTGGGGGGAGTCGAGGGGAGGGGTGACTGGGGAGAGTCGAGGGGAGGGGTGACTGGGGGGAGTTGAGGGGAGGGGTGACTGGGGGGTGTCGAGGGGAGGGGTGACGGGGGGACGGAGTGAGAAGGGAGGGGGTTACCGGGAGGTGGGGGAGTGGAGGGGCGGGTGGGGGGGTAATGGAGGGGAGGGGTAGAGGGGGGACCTCAGACCCCTTTTGATTGACAGCTTCGCGCATCGCTTTGATTGTAATGGCGGCATCATCTCCTTCTCTCATCCCGTGTCTCCCTCACCCCGTGCCTCCCTCACCCCGTGTCTCCCAGTGTCTCCCTTACCCCGTGTCTCCCTCACCCCGTGTCTTTCCTCACCCCGTGTCTCCCTCACCCCGTGTCTCCCTCACCCTGTGTCTCCCTCACCCCGTGTCTCCCTCTCCCGTGTCTCCCTCACCCTGTGTCTCCCTCACCCTGTGTCTCCCTCACCCGGTGTCTCCCTCACCCTGTGTCTCCCTCACCCTGTGTCTCCCTCACCCTGTGTCTCCCTCACCCTGTGTCTCCCTCACCCAGTGTCTCCCTCACCCAGTGTCTCCCTCACCCTGTGTCTCCCTCACCCAGTGTCTCCCTCACCCTGTGTCTCCCTCACCCTGTGTCTCCCTCACCCTGTGTCTCCCTCACCCTGTGTCTCCCTCACCCTGTGTCTCCCTCACCCTGTGTCTCCCTCACCCTGTGTCTCCCTCACCCTGTGTCTCCCTCACCCTGTGTCTCCCTCACCCTGTGTCTCCCTCACCCCGTGTCTCCCTCACCCTGTGTCTCCCTCACCCTGTGTCTCCCTCACCCCGTGTCTACCCGTGTCTCCCTCACCCCGTGTCTCCCTCACCCTGTGTCTCCCTCACCCTGTGTCTCCCTCACCCAGTGTCTCCCTCACCACGTGTCTACCCGCGTCTCCCTCACCCCGTGTCTCCCTCACCCCGTGTCTCCCTCACCACGTGTCTACCCGCGTCTCCCTCGCCCGTGAGATGAAGAGGAGCAAACGGGCGCGCGTAATGAGAACAAAATGCGATATCGATCCCGGCACCGGGAGAGGAGAGGGAGTGAGCGTGAGAAGAGAGAGTGAGAGGGGGAGAGGGAGTGAGCGTGAGAAGAGAGAGGCGAGGGGGAGAGAGCGTGAGAAGAGAGAGGGTGAGAGGAGAGAGAGTGAGCTGGAGAAGAGAGAGTGTGAGGAGAGAGTGAGCTGGAGAAGAGAGAGTGAGAGGAGAGGGAGTGAGCTGGAGAAGAGAGAGTGAGAGGAGAGGGAGTGAGCTGGAGAAGAGAGAGTGAGAGGAGAGGGAGTGAGCTGGAGAAGAGAGAGTGAGAGGAGAGAGTGAGCTGGAGAAGAGAGAGTGTGAGGAGAGGGAGTGAGCTGGAGAAGAGAGAGTGAGAGGAGAGGGAGTGAGCTGGAGAAGAGATAGTGTGAGGAGAGGGAGTGAGCTGGAGAAGAGAGAGTGAGAGGAGAGGGAGTGAGCTGGAGAAGAGAGAGTGTGAGGAGAGAGTGAGCTGGAGAAGAGAGTGAGAGGAGAGGGAGTGAGCTGGAGAAGAGAGAGTGAGAGGAGAGAGTGAGCTGGAGAAGAGAGTGTGAGGAGAGGGAGTGAGCTGGAGAAGAGAGAGTGTGAGGAGAGGGAGTGAGCTGGAGAAGAGAGAGTGAGAGGAGAGGGAGTGAGCTGGAGAAGAGAGAGTGTGAGGAGAGAGTGAGCTGGAGAAGAGAGTGTGAGGAGAGGGAGTGAGCTGGAGAAGAGAGAGTGAGAGGAGAGAGAGTGAGCTGGAGAAGAGAGAGAGGAGAGGGAGTGAGCTGGAGAAGAGAGAGTGAGAGGGGAGGGAGTGAGCTGGAGAAGAGAGAGTGAGAGGAGAGAGAGTGAGCTGGAGAAGAGAGAGTGAGAGGAGAGGGAGTGAGCTGGAGAAGAGAGTGTGAGGAGAGGGAGTGAGCTGGAGAAGAGAGAGTGAGAGGAGAGGGAGTGAGCTGGAGAAGAGAGAGTGTGAGGAGAGGGAGTGAGCTGGAGAAGAGAGAGTGAGAGGAGAGGGAGTGAGCTGGAGAAGAGAGAGTGAGAGGAGAGAGTGAGCTGGAGAAGAGAGAGTGAGAGGAGAGGGAGTGAGCTGGAGAAGAGAGAGTGAGAGGAGAGGGAGTGAGCTGGAGAAGAGAGAGTGAGAGGAGAGAGTGAGCTGGAGAAGAGAGAGTGAGAGGAGAGGGAGTGAGCTGGAGAAGAGAGAGTGAGAGGAGAGGGAGTGAGCTGGAGAAGAGAGAGTGAGAGGAGAGAGTGAGCTGGAGAAGAGAGAGTGAGAGGAGAGGGAGTGAGCTGGAGAAGAGGAGAGTGAGAGGAGAGGGAGTGAGCTGGAGAAGAGAGAGTGAGAGGAGAGGGAGTGAGCTGGAGAAGAGAGAGTGAGAGGAGAGAGTGAGCTTGAGAAGAGAGAGTGAGAGGAGAGGGAGTGAGCTGGAGAAGAGAGAGTGAGAGGAGAGAGAGTGAGCTGGAGAAGAGGAGAGTGAGAGGAGAGAGAGTGAGCTGGAGAAGAGAGAGTGAGAGGAGAGAGTGAGCTGGAGAAGAGAGAGTGTGCGGAGAGGGAGGTGAGCTGGAGAAGAGAGAGTGAGAGAGAGAGGGAGGTGAGCTGGAGAAGAGAGAGTGAGAGGAGAGAGTGAGCTGGAGAAGAGAGAGTGTGAGGAAGAGAGTGAGCTGGAGAAGAGAGAGTGAGAGGAGAGAGTGAGCTGGAGAAGAGAGTGTGAGGAGAGGGAGTGAGCTGGAGAAGAGAGAGTGTGAGGAGAGGGGAGTGAGCTGGAGAAGAGAGGAGTGAGAGGAGAGGGAGTGAGCTGGAGAAGAGAGAGTGAGAGGAGAGAGTGAGCTGGAGAAGAGAGTGTGAGGAGAGGGAGTGAGCTGGAGAAGAGAGAGTGTGAGGAGAGGGAGTGAGCTGGAGAAGAGAGAGTGAGAGGAGAGGGAAGTGAGCTGGAGAAGAGAGAGTGTGAGGAGAGAGTGAGCTGGAGAAGAGAGTTGCGGAGGGAGTGAGCTGGAGAAGAGAGAGTGAGAGGAGAGAGAGTGAGCTGGAGAAGAGAGAGAGGAGAGGGAGTGAGCTGGAGAGAGAGAGTGAGAGGAGAGGGAGTGAGCTGGAGAAGAGAGAGAGGAGAGGGAGTGAGCTGGAGAAGAGAGAGTGAGAGGGGAGGGAGTGAGCTGGAGAAGAGAGAGTGAGAGGGGAGGGAGTGAGCTGGAGAAGAGAGAGTGTGAGGAGAGGGAGTGAGCTGGAGAAGAGAGAGTGTGAGGAGAGGGAGTGAGCTGGAGAAGAGAGAGTGAGAGGAGAGAGGCGCTGGAGAAGATGAGAGTGAGACGGAGAGAGTGAGCTGGAGAAGAGAGATGAGAGGAGAGAGTGAGCTGGAGAAGAGAGAGTGAGAGGAGAGGGAGTGAGCTGGAGAAGAGAGAGTGAGAGGAGAGGGAGTGAGCTGGAGAAGAGAGAGTGAGAGGAGAGGGAGTGAGCTGGAGAAGAGAGAGTGTGAGGAGAGGGAGTGAGCTGGAGAAGAGAGTGTGAGGAGAGGGAGTGAGCTGGAGAAGAGAGAGTGAGAGGAGAGGGAGTGAGCTGGAGAAGAGAGTGAGAGGAGAGGGAGTGAGCTGGAGAAGAGAGAGTGTGAGGAGAGAGTGAGCTGGAGAAGAGAGAGTGAGAGGAGAGAGTGAGCTGGAGAAGAGAGTGAGAGGAGAGGGAGTGAGCTGGAGAAGAGAGAGTGAGAGGAGAGGGAGTGAGCTGGAGAAGAGAGAGTGAGAGGAGAGAGTGAGCTGGAGAAGAGAGAGTGAGAGGAGAGGGAGTGAGCTGGAGAAGAGAGAGTGAGAGGAGAGGAGTGAGCTGGAGAAGAGAGAGTGAGAGGAGAGAGTGAGCTGGAGAAGAGAGAGTGAGAGGAGAGGGAGTGAGCTGGAGAAGAGAGAGTGAGAGGAGAGAGTGAGCTGGAGAAGAGAGAGTGAGAGGAGTGAGAGGAGAGAGTGAGCTGGAGAAGAGAGAGTGAGAGGAGAGAGTGAGCTGGAGAAGAGAGAGTGAGAGGAGAGAGTGAGCTGGAGAAGAGAGAGTGAGAGGAGAGGGAGTGAGCTGGAGAAGAGAGAGTGAGAGGAGAGAGTGAGCTGGAGAAGAGAGAGTGAGAGGAGAGGGAGTGAGCTGGAGAAGAGAGAGTGTGAGGAGAGGGAGTGAGCTGGAGAAGAGAGAGTGAGAGGAGAGAGTGAGCTGGAGAAGAGAGAGTGAGAGGAGAGAGTGAGCTGGAGAAGAGAGAGTGAGAGGAGAGAGTGAGCTGGAGAAGAGAGAGTGAGAGGAGAGGGAGAGAAGGAGGAGAGGTGGAAGAATGAAGAATCGAGGGAGAGCAAGGAAGTGAGCGAGAGGTGGGGGTCACATAAAGCAAAGCATTAAAAAAAATACGAAATGATGAACGAAGCAAAGTGCCGACTACACCGAGTATCTTCTTGTTTCCACTGATCGTAAAAAAATAGAGAGAGAGACTATTTTCCCCTGCACCTATGAAAACAAATGCATTTCACTACAGCGTCTTTCCAACTGCTTCAAAGTCGCAGCAATTCTTCCTTAATTTTAAAGATGCAATTTTCTTTATACTTCTTTGAGAAGTTTTAGGTGCGTGCCGAGCAATAGCACTGAAATGGTGCGTTGTTAATGTTGTGAAACAATGTGTTACAGTTGAATGAGGTGGTAGCTTCAATCTAATAATACTGTGCTGTCTATTATCCCATGAATGTTATCAGCTGTTATGTTCGTTTTGAATTCAGAAGCTAAAACCGGCATTGCTTATATATACTCGCTATGAGTATATAACGCATGCAGGATCTGAAAGTTGCATTTCTGGCATCTTGTTAATTGTATATTTACGTTGATAATGTATTTTCTGTAATCGTCACGCGTATTTATTTCGTTAATATATATCGTGTTAAAAAAAAGAGAGAAAGATTGGAGAGAGAGGGAGTAGAGATGAAGGCGATGAGAGAGGTGAGAGGGAGAGTGAAGAGAGGTGAGAGGGAGGGCGGGAGAGCCACAGAACAATGGCAGAGGATATGAGTAGGAGATGGAGGATGAAAGGAGAGAGAGGGTTAGAGAGGTAGGGGAGAGGAGTAAGCACAGAGAGAGGAGAGATCGGGGAGAGAAATGGGAGAGGGGAGGAGAGGAGAGGCGGTTCGGAGTATGGGAAGAGATTCGGGGTCAGGGGCTGTGCTCTCTGACTGTGAACGGAACATTTATCATGAGCCTCTGAGCCACCCTAACTCTCTCCCTACCCCTATTCATAATCCTAACTTCATCCCGAGCGATAACTACAACCCGAGACCAGGGGTCGACAAGCAAAATCATAACAAGAAGAGCCATTTTGGTCGAATTCAGTAAAACACTCCGTGCATGTGAATGCGAAACAGTGCTTAAAGACTCTTAGGTTTTTTCGGTAAAGTCACGTAGGTAAAAAAATAATAAAAGTAAAATAAAAAAATCACGACGTCCTCTTTACTTGATACAGCAATCGTGCTGTGACGGTTCCACCTGAAGACGGAAGCTTGTGTTGCCTGCGAAACGTCGTGATTTTTTATTTTACTTTTATAATTTTTTTGCCTACGTGACTTTACCGAAAAAAAACCTAAGAGTATGAATCCTTGCAGTCACGAAAGCTTCAAATCTAGAAGTCCTTAAATAGCCACAGGTTGCCGACTCCTGCCCATAGTAAACTGGACTCCAATGGTAAAATGGACTCCCATGGTAAATTGGACTCCCATGGTGAACTGGACTCCCATGGTGAACTGAACTCTCATGGTAAACTGGACTCCCATGGTGAACTGGACTCCCATGGTGAACTGGACACCCATGGTAAACTAGACTCCCATGGTGAACTGGACTCTCATGGTAAACTGGACTCCCGTGGTAAACTGGACTCCCACGATAAGCTGGATTCCCATGGTAAACTAGATTCCAATGGTAAACTGAACTCCCATGGTAAACTGGACTCCCGTGGTACACTGGACTCCCATGGTGAACTGGATTCCCATGGTAAACTAGATTCCAATGGTAAACTGAACTCCCATGGTGAACTGGACTCCCGTGGTAAACTAGATTCCAATGGTAAACTGGACTCCCATGGTGAACTGGACTCCCATGGTAAACTGGACTCCCATGGTAAACTGGACTCCCATGGTAAACTGGACTCCCGTGGTAAACTGGACTCCCGTGGTAAACCGGACTCCCGTGGTAAACTAGATTCCAATGGTAAACTGGACTCCCATGGTAAACTGGACTCCCATGGTGAACTGGACTCCCATGGTAAACTGGACTCCCATGGTAAACTGGACTCCCATGGTAAACTGGACTCCCATGGTAAACTGAACTCCCATGGTAAACTGGACTCCCGTGGTAAACTGGACTCCCGTGGTAAACTGGACTTCCATGGTGAACTCGACTTCCATGGTGAATGGGACTCCCATGGTGAACTGGACTCCCATGGTAAACTGGACTCCCATGGTAAACTGGACTCCCATGGAAAACTGGACTCCCATGGTAAACTGGATTCCAATGGTAAACTGGACTCCCATAGTGAACTGGACTCCCATGGTGAACTGGACTCCCACGGTAAACTGGACTCCCACGGTAAACTGGACTCCTGTGGTAAACTGGACTCCCGTGGTAAACTGGACTTCCATGGTGAACTCGACTCCCATGGTGAACTGGACTCCCATGGTAAACTGGACTCCCATGGTAAACTGGACTCCCATGGTAAACTGGATTCCAATGGTAAACTGGACTCCCATAGTGAACTGGACTCCCATGGTGAACTGGACTCCCACGGTAAACTGGACTCCCACGGTAAACTGAACTCCCACCGGTAAACTGGACTCTCATGGGGAACTGGACTCCCATGGTGAACTGGACTCCCATGGTAAACTGGACTCCCGTGGTAAACTGGACTTCCATGGTGAACTGGACTCCATTGGACCTAGACCGACATCGACCCCCACTAAACTTTCTGGCCCCGTGGCCGCTGAGCAGTGGAGCGAGCAGCTCGCAATCGGAAAGTTGCAAATTCAAATCCTGTATGGGGGTCGCCACAGCCAATCAATCGTCCCTGTAGGGTAAAGATAACCCACAGTGATGGTCCTATGAGGTGGTGGTAGTGGTGTGTGGTGGCGGTGGTGGGGATGGTGGTGGGGGTGGTGGCGGTGGTGCTGCATTGGGACAACGAGACCCTCTGATCCGTGCAGGGCAGAGATGGTGATAGGGTCAGGGGTAGCGGGTATGGGTTCGGGGTAGGGTTAGCTGAGTGACAGGGGTAGGGTTAGCTGAGTGACAGGGGTAGGGTTAGCTTAGTGACAGGGGTAGGGTTAGCTGAGTGACAGGGGTAGGGTTAGCTGAGTGACAGGGGTAGGGTTAGCTGAGTGACAGGGGTAGGGTTAGCTGAGTGGCAGGGGTAGGTTTAGCTGAGTGGCAGGGGTAGGGTTAGCTGAGTGACAGGGGTAGGGTTAGCTGAGTGACAGGGGTAGGGTTATCTGAGTGACAGGGGTAGGGTTAGCTGAGTGGCAGGGGTAGGGTTAGCTGAGTGGCAGGGGTAGGGTTCGCTGAGTGACAGGGGTAGGGTTAGCTGAGTGGCAGAGGTAGGGTTAGCTGAGTGACAGGGGTAGGGTTAGCTGAGTGACAGTGGTAGGGTTAGCTGAGTGACAGGGGTAGGGTTAACTTAGTGACAGGGGTAGGATTAGCTGAGTGACAGGGGTAGGGTTAGCTTAGTGACAGGGGTAGGGTTAGCTGAGTGGCAGGGGTAGGGTTAGCTGAGTGACAGGGGTAGGGTTAGCTTAGTGACAGGGGTAGGGTTAGTTGAGTGACAGGGGTAGGGTTAGCTGAGTGGCAGGGGTAGGGTTAGCTGAGTGACAGGGGTAGGGTTAGCTGAGTGACAGGGGTAGGGTTAGCTGAGTGACAGGGGTAGGGTTAGCTGAGTGGCAGGGGTAGGGTTAGCTGAGTGGCAGGGGTAGGGTTCGCTGAGTGACAGGGGTAGGGTTAGCTTAGTGACAGGGGTAGGGTTAGCTGAGTGACAGGGGTAGGGTTAGCTGAGTGGCAGGGGTAGGGTTAGCTGAGTGGCAGGGGTAGGGTTAGCTGAGTGACAGGGGTAGGGTTAGCTGAGTGACAGGGGTAGGATTAGTTCAGTGACAGGGGTAGGGTTAGCTTAGTGACAGGGGTAGGGTTAGATGAGTGACAGGGGTAGGATTAGCTGAGTGACAGGGGTAGGGTTAGCTGAGTGACAGGGGTAGGGTTAGCTGAGTGGCAGGGGTAGGGTTAGCTGAGTGACAGGGGTAGGGTTAGCTTGGTGACAGGGGTAGGGTTAGCTGAGTGGCAGGGGTAGGGTTAGCTGAGTGACAGGGGTAGGGTTAGCTGAGTGGCAGGGGTAGGGTTAGCTGAGTGACAGGGGTAGGGTTAGCTGAGTGACAGGGGTAGGGTTAGCTGAGTGACAGGTGTAGGGTTAGCTGAGTGACAGGGGTAGGGTTAGCTGAGTGGCAGGGGTAGGGTTAGCTGAGTGACAGGTGTAGGGTTAGCTGAGTGACAGGTGTAGGGTTAGCTGAGTGACAGGGGTAGGGTTAGCTGAGTGGCAGGGGTAGGGTTAGCTGAGTGACAGGGGTAGGGTTCATCTTCTTGTTTCTTTCGGTAAAGTCACGTAGAAGGGAAGTAATAAAACAATAAAAATAAAACATAATAAAACAATTCTCACGACGTTTCGGCTACAACGCAAGCAGCCGTCTTCAGGTGAAGAATGAGACACTACCAAACTAGGAGCTTATATATAAGCTGCATTGGGGGTTGAAGAGCGCCTTAACAAAAAGAATGTGCATGTGAAGAGGAATTTAGCATATTCATGGAAAATGCGTAGGCGTTGGGCGGGGGGGTGTCAAAGTCATATTATGTACATAATACATAATATGACTTTATGTACATAATACATAATATGACTTTGACACCCCCCCGCCCAACGCCTACGCATTTTCCATGAATATGCTAAATTCCTCTTCACATGCACATTCTTTTTGTTAAGGCGCTCTTCAACCCCCAATGCAGCTTATATATAAGCTCCTAGTTTGGTAGTGTCTCATTCTTCACCTGAAGACGGCTGCTTGCGTTGTAGCCGAAACGTCGTGAGAATTGTTTTATTATGTTTTATTTTTATTATTTTATTACTTCCCTTCTACGTGACTTTACCGAAAGAAACAAGAAGATGAATCCCTGCAGTCACGAAAGCTTTAAATCGAAATTTAGGGGTAGGGTTAGCTGAGTGACAGGGGTAGGGTTAGCTTAGTGACAGGGGTAGGGTTAGCTGAGTGACAGGGGTAGGATTAGTTGAGTGACAGGGGTAGGGTTAGCTGAGTGACAGGGGTAGGGTTAGCTGAGTGACAGGGGTAGGGTTAGCTTAGTGACAGGGGTAGGGTTAGCTGAGTGGCAGGGGTAGGGTTAGCTGAGTGACAGGGGTAGGGTTAGCTGAGTGACAGGGGTAGGGTTAGCTGAGTGGCAGGGGTAGGGTTAGCTGAGTGACAGGAGTAGGGTTAGCTGAGTGGCAGGGGTAGGGTTAGCTGAGTGACAGGGGTAGGGTTAGCTGAGTGACAGGGGTAGGGTTAGCTGAGTGACAGGGGTAGGGTTAGCTGAGTGACAGGGGTAGGGTTAGCTTAGTGGCAGGGGTAGGGTTAGCTGAGTGACAGGGGTAGGGATAGCTGAGTGACAGGGGTAGGGTTAGCTGAGTGGCAGGGGTAGGGTTAGTTGAGTGACAGGGGTAGGGTTAGCTGAGTGGCAGGGGTAGGGTTAGCTGAGTGACAGGGGTAGGGTTAGCTGAGTGGCAGGGGTAGGGTTAGCTGAGTGACAGGGGTAGGGTTAGCTGAGTGGCAGGGGTAGGGTTAGCTGAGTGGCAGGGGTAGGGTTAGCTGAGTGACAGGGGTAGGGTTAGCTGAGTGACAGGGGTAGGGTTATCTGAGTGACAGGGGTAGGGTTAGCTGAGTGGCAGGGGTAGGGTTAGCTGAGTGACAGGGGTAGGGTTAGCTGAGTGACAGGGGTAGGGTTAGCTGAGTGGCAGGGGTAGGGTTAGCTGAGTGACAGGGGTAGGGTTAGCTGAGTGACAGGGGTAGGATTAGCTGAGTGGCAGGGTTAGCTGAGTGACAGGGGTAGGATTAGCTGAGTGACAGGGGTAGGGTTAGCTGAGTAACAGGGGTAGGGTTAGCTGAGTGACAGGGGTAGGGTTAGCTGAGTGACAGGGGTAGGGTTAGCTGAGTGACAGGGGTAGGGTTAGCTGAGTAACAGGGGTAGGGTTAGCTGAGTGACAGGGGTAGGATTAGCTGAGTGACAGGGGTAGGGTTAGCTGAGTGACAGGGGTAGGATTAGCTGAGTGGCAGGGTTAGCTGAGTGACAGGGGTAGGATTAGCTGAGTGACAGGGGTAGGGTTAGCCGAGTAACAGGGGTAGGGTTAGCTGAGTGACAGGGGTAGGGTTAGCTGAGTGACAGGGGTAGGGTTAGCTGAGTGACAGGGGTAGGGTTAGCTGAGTGGCAGGGGTAGGGTTAGCTGAGTGGCAGGGGTAGGGTTAGCTGAGTGACAGGGGTAGGGTTAGCTGAGTGACAGGGGTAGGATTAGCTGAGTGACAGGGGTAGGGTTAGCTGAGTAACAGGGGTAGGATTAGGTGAGTGGCAGGGGTAGGGTTAGCTGAGTGACAGGGGTAGGGTTAGCTGAGTGGCAGGGGTAGGATTAGCTGAGTGGCAGGGGTAGGGTTAGCTTAGTGACAGGGGTAGGATTAGGAGTAGTATGATTGTTATGGGTAGGTTTAGCGGTTATAGGTAAGGCGTAGGTTTACAGGTTAAGGTTAGATGTTAGTTAGGGGGTTTAGAGGTAGATTTAGGGTTTACGGTTAGCGGTTACTCGATGCAGTTCAGGGTTAGGTTACTGGGTTAGAGCAGGGGACTTGGGCATCGCGGTCACTGGTGGGGGGTGTAGGGTTAGGGCAGCGGTCGGGAACCTATGGCTCGCGAGCCATATATGGCTCTTCCGGTGACGGCATATGGCTCCCAGACAATTTTGAGTTGAAAAAAAAATCAGTTTGGAACTGATTTTAAAATACTTGTGATATTGCTTAATAATACTGTGTCATTTTAAAGTAAACAGAAATTCGTTTTGAAGATAAAATTTCTCGGGTCACGGGTCCCGTGACCAGAAGTCGCATTTAAAGTAAGACATTTAATTTATTATACGTTAAAAATACTATATGGCTGTCAATGAAATATATTTAGAAATATTTGGCTTTTATGGCTCTCCCAGTCAAAAAGGTTCCCGACCCCTGGGTTAGAGGTTCGTGGTGGAGGGGGGCGGCGAGAGGACTGCTGGCAGTGAGAGTGTGAGCGAGGTGTCTCGTCCACCACGAGCAGAGAGGATCCGTTCGCGCGCGGGTCGGAAACCAAAATAACAAGAACGGCTATTTTTTTAGAATTCGGCAAAAACAAAAACTCAATAAGCCAAGAGCCGCAATGCCCTCCTGCGTGGTGAATGCGAGGCGGTGGTCCTTACTAAGGCACGTCACGAAGCAGCCCTGAAGGAGCTGCGTGCTTGCTCTGGAAACCGCGGGTCGCTGACAGCGGGCGGAGAGCGCCTCCCCGTGGAGAGCGCGCGTGTGGTGATGTTAGATGGATCACGACGGCGCGTGGCGACAAGTGCTGTTCAAACAGGCGCAGAGGCTCACACACCGTGCAGTACCACTCAGTGGGACACTAGGGGCGTGGTACTGGGTGCGAGCAGGAGGAAGCCAGATGAGTCCCACCGACAGAGGAGGGGATTGTAGCCACCACCAGCGCCGCAGGGAATCACCACAGTGGGCCAGAGGTCGCAATCGGGTACCCGATACCCGTACCTTACCCGTTACCCGGCTACCCGTACCCGGCCGGGTATCAGGTAGGGTACGGGTACCCGATTGCGACCCTGGTGCGGCCGGGTACGGGTAAGGAATCAAAACCTGTTTGCGGCCTCTGCAGTGGGCCACTGGGAGAGTGTCAGAGGTCGCAAACAGGTTTTGATTCCTTACCCGTACCCGGCCGCACCAGGGTCGCAAACGGGTACCCGTACCCGTACCCGGCTGGGTACGGGTAGCCGGGTATCGGGTAGGGTATGGGTATCGGGTACCCGATTGCGACCTCTGGAGAGTGTGGTGGGGGGTGGCTGGTGGTCGGGGCCATGTGAGGACGAGTCACCCCGGCACCGGGTTAAGCACGTGATAGGCCGGGGTGAGTAATGTGGGCCAAAGGTGAACGAGGGGTCATGGGGGGAGTAGCTGAGAATGTCCAGAGAGTTCCCGAAACAGGTGTGGTTAAGGGCGGAGCCTGGAACCGTCTGGAATATTCTGGACGTAGGGCGCGGCCGAGGTAGGAGCCAGGCTGCGCCAAGAGAGATAAAAGGGAAGCTCCAATCACAGATCCGGGCTGACTGCAGGTGAAGTGGAACCCAAGTGCTACGTCTTCATCCCTGTCTTCGACATCGTGGGTCAGACAGCACGTTGGCTGCTCTGACCCGAGTATAGTTATCCCGTATGCAAGAGAAATAGGTGTATTGTGGTCCTATGCGTAACAAGAGTGAGAATATATGTATTTAGTCCCGTGTGTAACAGTGTTGCGTAAAGTGTAGAATAAACGTTGTTGCCTCCTAAATAGTGTCTTTGAATGACTCACTCCATTTGGTGTCGGAAATGTTAACGATTAACTTTAAAACAACTAGTTAGGAAAGAATAGTTAAATTAATATGTCAAGGTCGAGATTGTCATTCACTGTGATGTCGATGGACGATGAAGACGATGCAGCGATGATTCCCCAGACAGCCCCGGGGACCGGGAGTCCGTGGAGGTGCTCCCCGCGGAGCAGCGCGAGGAGGACTGCACCTCGGCGCTGCGGGCGCCTGCAGGGGCACGCCGGTTGAGAAGCACGTGCCTCTCCGACCTGTTGTCTGCGGCTGCGGCGCTTTTGGCCGAGATCGAGGTTGAAGTGCCGGATGGAGAAGCGGCGGTGTGGGAAAAGCGAGGAGACAGCCCGGCCCCCGCCGCCGCCATGTCGCGAGCGCGGGAAGCCGCGGAGCCGCAGCCTGCGCGGGCAGCTGCCATTTTGTCGGCGGGGCGGCAAAACCGCTCCCGCCAAATTTGACGTGCCGCCGGCTTCGCGCTTGGAGGTGCCCACCCTGGGGAAGCGGTAAGGGAGTTCGCTGCCTCTGGGGGCGATTGGGCAGCCTTTCAAAGAAGATTTTCTGCAACATGCGAACTAGTTGGTTGGACTGACACGCGTGCGCTGCCTACAATGTTGACAATGGCGTGCGCGCAGATGACATCGATTTTTGACCCGCCGTCCAACGTGCGACAGAAGTTTGCCACGCGGAGACGGGGGGAGGCCGAGATGCCCCTCGCCTTCTGCAGCGCGCTAATGTCGCTGGGCCAAGTGGCGTACCCTAAAATGGATCAGGCAGGGTTGGACTCTCTGGTTCTGGAACGACTGTTGGCGTTGGCACGGGACATGGACGTTTTTTTGACCGCCACAGAAGATGACGACCTAACATCTCTTAGGGCAGCGCGCTGTATCCAGGCGCACTGTAATTTGCGGCGGCGAGTCGGAGTGACCGCGTGCGCTCGACTGCCGGGAGACATCGAAAAGCCGGAGGAAAAGGAGTCCCCTCCAATTTGAGCATCGCTGGTGGGGAGTCAGCGGGCGAGGACCGACGTGGGATGGCAGCAGGAGGTCGTCTCTTCCCCGTGGAAGGCGCCCACCACCTGCTTCAAGTGCGGCCTGCCCGGCCACGTCTCCAAGGGATGCCGCGCCGAGCCGGGACAGCTCGTCGCGCCTCCATCTTTCTCCACCCCACCGACCTCCGCTCCTCCGTGTCCCACTGAGTGGATCACACACCCGGCCTACGCAGTCACCTCAGGCATCTCCATCACAGACGCATGTTCGCGTGTCGCTGATTTTAATCATGTCGCGGCGCTTGAGATGCGTATGTTTTGAGGGTGTTGGATGGCCGCGGCGTCCGGGTCAGTGGACGGCATTGGCACATAGGGCCATAGCAGCGGCAGCGGGATCGTCAGCAATTGTAGGGACGGTGCGGGGTGTAGAGGTCCGGGTGTTGATAGACACCGGCGCATCCGCCACCCTGATTTTGGAACTAATTAACAGGTTGTTGCCGCAAAAATCGATTTGTTTGGGACCTATAGGGAGTACTTGTATCGTTGTTAATGGTGGGAGTTTGGGCATTGTGGGTCAGATAATTGAAAGGGTTCGGATCGGAGATATTGAGATGACAGGACCAGTGCTAGTCTCAAAGTCACTGCTGTACCTTGTCTATTGGGGACAGACTTTTTGAAGAAGATGCCCCTTAGAATACTTGTGGACCAGGGTTGTGTTGAACTGCCGTCGGGGAGTCGGTTGGCGTTCTTGTCGGCTCCGACTCGATTGAGTGCGGCGCATGTTACAGTTCAGACCCTGGTGAGGGAGGCTGTTCGAGTTCCCCGGGAGCACAAATGCTTGTTCTGTTACGACTGCAAAAGCAACTCGACCGAGAAGTTACGGCGGGGGGGGGTTCTCCTGACCACCTCGAACAGGGCAGTTAAGGGTCTCATGCTGGTAGGAGCCCAGACGATCGTGAGAGGGGATCAGGAACCTTTCCCCCAGGTTTTGAATGCAGGATTTCGTGCCGTGGCTGTGCAGGCAGGTACGGTTTTGGCTCACGCGACAGCTGCGTGTTGTGAAGAGGTTTCAGTGGAGCGTGGAGTGGCGGCGGACGAGTCATGGATGAATGTGTTGTGCGCTGAGAACCCAGATTTGACAAGTGAGCAGAGGGGCGAGTTACGAGCCTTGCTCTAGGAGTTCTCTGACGTTTTTAGCAAAAGTAGATTTGATATGGGATGCATGTCTTTGATGCATATTGATACGGGTAATACCGCTCCCATCCGCCAAAATTCTTTTCGGTTTAGCCCAAAAGAAAAGGACCTTGTGCGTCGGACTGTCAACGAGATGTTGGCCGCCGACATGATTTCTATGTCCACTAGTCCTTGGAGGTCGCCCATCGTTCTGGTTAAGAAGAAGGACAGGAGTATGAGATTTTGCGTGGATTTTAAAAAATTGAACAAGGTTTCTATGGCAGATGCTTACCCGCTCCCATGGATGGACGATTCATTGGATGCCTTGTCGGGTGCGCGATTCTTTTCCACCTTGGATTTGCTGTCGGGGTTTGGGCAGTTGCCCTTGGATGAAAGCTCAAAGCCCAAAACAGCGGCACAAGGGCTTTTTCAGCTTAACTGTTTGCCGATGGAACTTCACTCGGCCCTAGCTACGTTTCAGCGACTAATGGAATTGGTGTTATTGGAACTCCAGTAGGAGTTGCGCTTTATTTATTTGGATGACGTGATCGTCTTCGGATGCACATTTCGAGAGCATCTACAGCAATTGCGCTTGGTGTTTGTTAAAATGCGGGCGGAAAATTTGAAATTTAAGCCGCAGAAGTGTCATCTCTTGCAGAGGTCGGTTCGTTACCTGGGGCACATTGTGAGTGAGGTGGGGATTGCCATGGACCCCAATAAAACTGCTTGTGTGCGCTCGTGGCCAGCCCCCAAGTCGGTGGGTGACGTTCGCAGTTTTGTGGGGTTCGCGTCATATCATCGCCGCTTTGTGCCCGGGTTTGCGACAGTCGCGAAACCGCTCCACGCTCTTACCGCTAAGGGGCAGATATTTCGGTGGGGAGGAGAGGAGGAGGAGGCCGCTTTTGTTGCGTTGCGAGATGGTCTCGTGAATGCGCCACCCCTCTGCTACCCCGACCTCTCTGTACCGTTTGTGCCGGACACGGACGCCAGTGACACCGGAATAGGCACCGTTCTATCGCAGGTAGAGAACGGGATATAAAGTGTGGTCGCGTACGGGAGCCGGGTGCTGTCTCCCGCAGAGCAGCGTTATTGTGTTACGTGCCGCGAGTTTCTAGCCATCGTTAACTTCATGCAGCAGTACCGGCCGTACCTATACGGTAGACATTTCGTGGTACGCACGGATCACGCGGCTCTGCAGTATGCGCTACGAGTTGATCAACCATCGGGACAGCTCTCGCGCTGGTTAGAAGTTTTGCAGGATTACTCCTTCACTGTCACCTACAGAAAGGCGTCGCGGCACTGTAACGCGGACGCTTTGTCGCGATTGCCTCCGAAAGGCCAATGGGGCAAGGTGTTGTAAACCAGAAGGTGACAGAGTGCCTTGCGCTATGGTGGCGTCTGTGGACGTTTCATCCCCCGTCGCGACAGTCGAGCGCGACAGTACCATCGGTCTTGCGCTCGACGAGTGGGGGCGCCTCCAGGTGGAGGACGCCTCCCTTTTGAAAATGCGTCGCCGCGTCGGTACAGCGAGTTGCAGAAAGGGCCCGGGGGAGGCGTCCCCGGTGGTCATTAGGGATGGGCTACTTATGAGGTGGGATGCAGAATCGCAGCACCATCGCATCGTTGCACCAACTGTCCTGCACAGTAAAGTCGTGAGGGCTGCCCATGTGCCGCTAATGCACCTTGGTGTGCAGAAGACATTGTCTTCTTTGAAGCACGACTTCTCTTGACCCGGGATGTCCGCAGACGTCCACAACATCCTACAAGAGTATGAATCCTACAAGCATGTGTGGAGTGCACGCGTCGTAAACCCCCGCAAAGGCTGGCCCGACCGACCACCGCTGCAGTCTATTGGGGTGTCGTACATAAACGAGCTTGTTGCTCTCGACATCCTCGGCCCATTTCCCACCACGCCGAGGGAAAATACATTTCTGCTCATGGGAGTAGAATACCTGTCACGGTGGGCCGTCGCATGGCCCCTGCGGGATCAATCGGCTGTGTCCATTACCGACGCTTTCATTAATGGGTATGTCTTGGACAAAGGGGCCCCGGAATATCTACTTATGGACCAAGGCCGTAACTTTTCTTCCAAGTTGTTGAAGGATGTGTGCGACTTATTGGGTACTGGGAAAATTCGTACTTCGCCCTACCACCCACAGACTTATGGGATGGTGGAACGGCTGCATAGGACTCTCACGACCATGTTGTGCCAGCAGGTCAATGAGGCACAGTCCGACTGGGATTTACACGTTTGCGGGCGTCTTCGCGGCCTATAGAATGGCCCCTCACGCCTCTACCAGGTTCTCCCCGTTCTTTTTTACGTACGGGAGAGAGTGTGACTCCCTCCATGGAGGCCCAGTTGAATATTGACTCACCTGCTAAAAAGATAGCTGTGCCGGAACTTACGCGCCTCACGCTTAGACGGCTGACTGAGGCGCGGGAGTAGAATACCTGTCACGGTGGGCCGTCGCATGGCCCCTGCGGGATCAATCGGCTGTGTCCATTACCGACGCTTTCATTAATGGGTATGTCTTGGACAAAGGGGCCCCGGAATATCTACTTATGGACCAAGGCCGTAACTTTTCTTCCAAGTTGTTGAAGGATGTGTGCGACTTATTGGGTACTGGGAAAATTCGTACTTCGCCCTACCACCCACAGACTTATGGGATGGTGGAACGGCTGCATAGGACTCTCACGACCATGTTGTGCCAGCAGGTCAATGAGGCACAGTCCGACTGGGATTTACACGTTTGCGGGCGTCTTCGCGGCCTATAGAATGGCCCCTCACGCCTCTACCAGGTTCTCCCCGTTCTTTTTTACGTACGGGAGAGAGTGTGACTCCCTCCATGGAGGCCCAGTTGAATATTGACTCACCTGCTAAAAAGATAGCTGTGCCGGAACTTACGCGCCTCACGCTTAGACGGCTGACTGAGGCGCGGGAGGCGTCCTGTCTGAATTTGGCTAAACGACAAGCGTCCAACAAAGCCGTGGAATGTCGGGGAGAGGGCTTGGCAGCACTGCCCTCCGGTGCCCGTGGGCACGTCCCCCAAGTTATATAGACAGTGGCAGGGCCCGGTCAAGGTGATAGAGGTCAAGAGGCTCCAATGTGTTCGGATCCAGGTCGGTCGCAGACGTTGGTACGTGCACCCGTCGCAACCGAAACTGTATTTTCTGCCTTGTCTTGATGTTTCATCCCCACTGCCCCGAGGCCGGGTGTCTGATGTGCCCGACGAGCCCGGGCGTGCGCCCACCGAAGTTGTGCCTCAGTGGATTTCTGTTCCTCCGCCCACAGGAATCCAGCACTTGATGACCTCGGGGCTGCCCGTCACGCCGTCAGAAAGCCATCCAGTGGGGAGGGAGCAGCTGACATCCGCTTCCCCTCCTCTCCTATCTTCTGTCCAGGAGGGGCTACGCCCGTTAGGCCTTCTTCAAGTCATCCCCGGGGCCCCCGGTAAACCTGCCCTTGCCCCGCCTGGGGGCCCGGCGACAAGAACCCGCTCCAAAACTGTGACTATTTAATAACCCACCCGGTCATCCTATTTATTTCGCCGCCGCCTGACAAGAAACCGCAGCCATGAGCCAGGCTGCGTTTGCCGGTTGAACTGGGTCCTTCCTGGACTCGTGGGCGGCGGTGGGTCGGCGGTTATCGAGTTTTGTACATAGTCCAGGGTGGGTCATTATGGGGTGTCGGAATATTTTGTTGTTGTTATTGCTGTATTGCATTGTTGTTGTTCGTTCGGGCTCTTGACTTGCGAGGGAGGTTCTTATTGTTGCTGCTGTTCATTGCGGGTAGGGTTTTCGAATTGTTGTCTCGCTATTGTTTACGAGGTCTTCAAGTTGTCATGTTTACTTTTGCTTGCAAGCTAGGGGCTTCGTTGCTTTGGGTGTTGTGTTCTGGTAGTTCGTCCCGCTGTACAGGGTATGGGTGTCAGCTGGGACGGCTGAGTTGTAAAACGGGGGGGGGGGTGCTGTAGTGATGTTAAATGGATCACTACGGCGTGTCGCGCCAAGTGCCGTTGAAACAGGGGCAGAGGCTCACACACCATGCAGGACCATTCAGTGGGCCACTAGGGGCATGGTACTGGGTGCGAGCAGGAGGAAGCCAGATGAGTCCTACCGACTGAGTAGGAGATTGTAGCCTCCATCAGCGCTGCAGGGAATCACCACAGAGTGGGCCACTGGGAGAGTGTGGTGGGGGTTGGCTGGTGGTCGGGGCCATGTGAGGACGAGGCACCGGGTTAAGCACGTGATAGGCCTGGGTGAGTAATGTGGGCCAAAGGTGAACGACGGGGCACGGAGGGAGTAGCTGAGAACGTCCAGAGAGTTTCCGAAAAAGGCGTGGTTAAGGGCGGAGCCAGAGAGGGAAGAGGTGCGGTGTAGCCTGGAATCGTCGGAAATATTCTGGACATAGGGCGCGACCCAGGGTGGAGCCAGACCGCGCCGAGAGAGATAAAAGGGAAGCCCCGATCACAGATTCGGGCTGTCTGCAGGTGAAGTGGAACCCAAGTGCTACGTCTTCGTCTCCGTCTTCGACATCGTGGGTCAGGCAGCACGTTGCTGCATTGACCCGATTATAGTTATCCCGTATGCAAGAGAAATAGGTGTATTGTGGTCCTATGCATAACAAGAGTGAGAATAAGCGTATTTAGTCCCGTGTGTAACAGTGTTGGGTAAAGTGTAGAATAAACTTTGTTGCCTCCTAAATAGTGTCTCTGAATGACTCACTACACGTGTATGAGAGAAGGGGAGAGAGAAGGGGGGGGTGGAAGAGTACAAACCGCGCACGAACTGCTGACGCATCCGACCCCTACCCATAATCTTTCCCATAACTCCCACTACACTCACCACACTTCCCACACCACCAATTACTTCACACACCAAATAGCACCTATATAGGTTTTTGGGGCAAGTGCTGTTAGCGAGCACCTATGCGGGCCTGCACGGCGGTGCGATGTTTATGCGCCGTACCAGCTACTCATTTAAAGCTGAGTCGACCTAGGGGGAAGCCCAGGACCGGTTCATATACAGTGAGGGGAAAAAGTATTTGATCCCCTGCTGATTTTGTACGTTTGCCCACTGACAAAGTAATGATCAGTCTATAATTTTAATGGTAGGTTTATTTGAACAGTGAGAGACAGAATAACAACAACAAAATCCAGAAAAACGCATGTCAAAAATGTTATAAATTGATTTGCATTTTAATGAGGGAATTAAGTATTTGACCCCCTCTCAATCAGAAAGATTTCTGGCTCCCAGGTGTCTTTTATACAGGTAACGAGCTGAGATTAGGAGCACACTCTTAAAGGGAGTGCTCCTAATCTCAGCTTGTTACCTGTATAAAAGACACCTGTTCACAGAAACAATCAATCAATCAGATTCCAAACTCTCCACCATGGCCAAGACCAAAGAGCTCTCTAAGGGTGTCAGGGACAAGATTGTAGACCTACACAAGGCTGGAATGGGCTACAAGACCATCGCCAAGCAGCTTGGTGATAAGGTGACAACAGTTGGTGCGATTATTCACAAATGGAAGAAACACAAAGAACTGTCAATCTCCCTCGGTCTGGGGCTCCATGCAAAATCTCACCTCGTGGAGTTGCAATGATCATGAGAACGGTGAGGAATCAGCCCAGAACTACACGGGAGGGTCTTGTCAATGATCTCAAGGCAGCTGGGACCACAGTCACCAAGAAAACAGTTGGTAACACACTACGCCGTGAAGGATGTCCTGCAGCGCCCGCAAGGTTCCCCTGCTCAAGAAAGCACATATACATGCCCGTCTGAAGTTTGCCAATGAACATCTGAATGATTTAGAGGACAACTGGGTAAAAGTGTCGTGGTCAGATGAGACCAAAATGGAGCTCTTTGGCATCAACTCAACTCGCCGTGTTTGGAGGAGGAGGAATGCTGCCTATGACCCCAAGAACACCATCCCCACCGTCAAACATGGAGGTGGAAGCATTATGCTTTGGGGGTGTTTTTCTGCTAAGGGGACAGGACAACTTCACCGCATCAAAGGGACGATGGACGGGGCCATGTACCGTCAAATCTTGGGTGAGAACCTCCTTCCCTCAGCCAGGGCATTGAAAATGGGTCGTGGATGGGTATTCCAGCATGACAATGACCCAAAACACACGGCCAAGGCAACAAAGGAGTGGCTCAAGAAAAAGCACATTAAGGTCCTGGAGTGGCCTAGCCAGTCTCCAGACCTTAATCCCATAGAAAATCAGTAGAGGGAGCTGAAGGTTTGAGTTGCTAAACGTCAGCCTCGAAACCTTAATGACTTGGAGAAGATCTGCAAAGAGGAGTGGGACAAAATCCCTTCTGAGATGTGTGCAAACCTGGTGGCCAACTACAGGAAACGTCTGACCTCTGTGATTGCAAACAAGGATTTTGCCACCAAGTACTAAGTCATGTTTTGCAGAGGGGTCAAATACTTATTTCCCTCATTAAAATGCAAATCAATTTATAACATTTTTGACATGCGTTTTTCTGGATTTTGTTGTTGTTATTCTGTCTCTCACTGTTCAAATAAACCTACCATAAAAATTATAGACTGATCATTTCTTTGTCAGTGGGCAAACGTACAAAATCAGCAGGGGATCAAATACTTTTTTCCCTCACTGTATTCATATGAATATATTAGTCGTGAGCGGGAATATAATTCGAGTGGCCGGGTTTGGAACGCAGCACCCTAACCACTACGCCACCGCTCACTCACTACATCGCACTCACTACACACCCTACGCCCACCACGCTGTCATCACACTGACCACGCTCACACCACGTGCACACACCACACTAACCACACTCACAGCACACACACCACACCTACCACTCACCACACTCACCACGCTCACAGCACATGCACACACCACACCTACCACACCTACCACTCACCACACTCACCACGCTCACAGTACATGCACACACCACACCTACCACACCTACCACTCACCACACTCACCACGCTCACAGTACATGCACACACCACACCTACCACTCACCACACTCACACCACATGCACACACCACACTCACCACATCTACAACTCACCACACTCACCACGCTCACACCACATGCACACACCACACTCACCACACCTACCACTCACCACACTCACCATGCTCACAGCACACACGCCACACCTACCACTCACCGCACTCACCATGCACACACCACACTCACCACACCTACCACTCACCACACTCACCACGCTCACAGCACATGCACACACCACACCTACCACTCACCACACTCACAGCACGCTCACAGCACACACACCACACCTACCACTCACCACACTCACAGCACACTCCCCACGCATATTACCCTGACCACACCACACGTACTAAACTCACACCACACATACCACGCTCACCACACTCACCACACTCACCACACCACACATGCTACACTCCCCACCCGTACTACACTCACCACACCACACCACACGTACTACACTCACGCCACACATAACTACGCTCACCACACTCACCACGAGCTGCCCATGCTGTGAGCAGTTGCCGCGTTTTATTTTCCGATCAAGATGAACAAGTCATGGGGGTGGGGGGGGGGGGGGCACGCGCGGACGGGGTTCAAGGCCACACATGGCCAGTTGCGGTTTTAAGTTCGGACAAGGTGCGGGGGGCAGTGTCCACCCCCTCCACCCTCCCACGTGCCCCCCATTCACCGGGTGAGGTCACGTGACAGACAACAGATTACACGACCGCCACCCCCCCCCTTCCTATCCCGTCCACGCGGGGCCCCCAAGGGCCGGGGACTGGTGGGGGGCCTGGTTTGGGTGCCCCCCCCCCCCCCGGCCTCTGGGTGTAGAGTCAACGCTGCCTCCACACGGTGTACGCGACACGCGTAGCCCAGGTATGTGACACAGGTACCCCGGGTGCCGCTACACGTGTATCCCGGGTACACAACACACGCACCCCGGGTACGCGTCAAAGGTACCCCAGGTGCGCGACTCAGGTACTTCGGGTACGCGACACACGTACCTCAAGCACGTGACACACGCACCCCGGGTACGCGACAAAGGTACCCCGGGTGCGCGACTCGCTGCACCCACACGCGCTGTGTTCGCGATTCACGCGTCCCCACGGGCCCCCTTCAGCCCCCTCGGACCCCCTTGGCCTCTCAGCAGACGTTCGTCTTGACCCTCCCTGAGTCTCCCCCGGGATCCCGTAGGAGCTCTCGTGGCTATCCCCACGCGGTTACTCACTGGACCTCCTTGGTCCTCTGGGTCCCGTCAGCAGGGGTTGTCCCCCTCGCCGTCGGCGTCTTCTGTGTCTCCTCCGAGGACCCCCCCCCCACCCCACCGCTGGGCCTCTCTCCAGCCCCGGTCCCTTTGCAAGTCTCTCTGGAGCCCCTCCTGGTTCCCTCGGGCCCGTGGCCTGGGGCCCCTTTGGTAGAGACGCGTCCCGATGCTCGGGGTGGAGCGGCAGGGCGGGGAGGGGAGGGCCACCCCCTCCTAGGACAGGGTGTCGCGGTCGCCCTCGGGCCCCGGGCCGGCCTCGATGCGCGCCGCGAGCACGCAGGCGAGCGCGATGCCGATGACCTGCGTGAAGGCGAGGCCGAGGGCGCCGCACGCGATGTAGAAGAGGTTGTCGCTCACGAGGTCGACGAGTTTGGTGAAGCAGCCGTCGGGGAAGATGCCCTCGCCCGCGGGGCCCACGGGGTCGCTGCGGCACCCGCGGCGGCGCACGCAGCAGCTCTCGGGCACCGAGCCGTTGTTGAGGCGGCCCCGGGACCAGGGCGCCGGCAGCCAGTCCTGGAAGCCGTCCACCCCGCAGCAGTCCAGGGCCCTCTGCAGGCCGTCCATGGCCGCGCTCTTGGCGTCGTCGTCTCCGTAGAGCCGCAGGGCGCGGGCGAGCCCGTGGCGGAAGCCCTCGGCGATGTCGCGGCGGTAGAAGAGGCCCGAGAGGCCCGCGGCGAGGCCGGCCACGAGCACGGCGACCTGGAAGAGGCCGTAGACCCGCAGCAGGCGGGGGTTGCCGGTGGCGGCGCTGAAGCAGCCGAGGAAGCCCCAGGCGGTGACGGCGGCGCCGGCCGCGAGCAGCACGTAGGGCGCGCTGCTGTAGTCGCCCGTCGTGAGCTCCTCCAGGTAGAGGGACAGGGCCAGGCGGGCCCACAGGCCCAGCGAGAGCGTGGCCAGGCCGGCCAGCCAGAAGAGCAGGCTGAAGCACACGAGCGAGGCCTTCACCACGTCCATGGCGAAGGTGGTGACGATGGCGGTGGTGGAGGTGGTGGTGGGAAGGGGGGAGATGACGAGGTTGATGACGGCGGGAGGTGAGGGCCCTGGTGGGGAATCTGAGGGAGATGATTCTGTGAGAAGTGAGGGAGGTGAGGGGTGGATGAAGGGAGGTGATGGGAATGAGAGGGAGATGTGAGAAGTGAGGGGATTTGTGAGGGAGATGATTTGGGGGAGAAGTGAGGGAAGATGAGGGGAATGAGGGAGTTGAGGGAAGATGATGAGAATGAGAGGTGAGTGAAGGTGAGGGGAATGAGATAGTTGAGGGAAGATGAAGGAAATTAGAGGGAGGGAAGAAATTATGGAGGTGAGGGTGGGTGAGGGGAGACGCCAGAAAAGGTGAGGTGTAAATGAGGGAGGTGAGAAGTGAGGGAGATGGGAGGATGATAAGGAGGGGTGGGGGGCGGGGGGTGTAATGAGAGGACGTGAGAGGTGAGGGGAGACGAGGAGATTGAGGGAACTTGAGGCAAATACGAGGGAGTCGAGACGTGAGAGAGCCAACGAGAGGCACGTGAGAGGGGAGATGAGAGGGAGGTAAGGGCACGTGAGAGGGGAGATGGGAGGGGAGATGAGAGGGAGGTAAGGGCACGTGAGAGGGGAGATGAGAGGGGAGATGAGAGGGGAGATGAGAGGGGAGATGAGAGGGAGGTAAGGGCACGTGAGAGGGGAGATGAGAGGGGAGATGAGAGGGGAGATGAGAGGGAGGTAAGGGCACGTGAGAGGGGAGATGAGAGGGAGGTAAGGGCACGTGAGAGGGGAGATGGGAGGGGAGATGAGAGGGAGGTAAGGGCACGTGAGAGGGGAGATGAGAGGGGAGATGAGAGGGGAGATGAGAGGGGAGATGAGAGGGAGGTAAGGGCACGTGAGAGGGGAGATGAGAGGGGAGATGAGAGGGGAGATGAGAGGGAGGTAAGGGCACGTGAGAGGGGAGATGAGAGGGGAGATGAGAGGGAGGTCACGGCACGTGAGAGGGGAGATGAGAGGGGAGATGGGAGGGGAGATGAGAGGGAGGTAAGGGCACGTGAGAGGGGAGATGAGAGGGGAGATGAGAGGGGAGATGAGAGGGGAGATTAGAGGGAGGTAAGGGCACGTGAGAGGGGAGATGAGAGGGGAGATGAGAGGGGAGATGAGAGGGAGGTAAGGGCACGTGAGAGGGGAGATGAGAGGGGAGATGAGAGGGAGGTCACGGCACGTGAGAGGGGAGATGAGAGGGGAGATGGGAGGGGAGATGAGAGGGAGGTAAGGGCACGTGAGAGGGGAGATGAGAGGGGAGATGAGAGGGGAGATGAGAGGGGAGATGAGAGGGAGGTCACGGCACGTGAGAGGGGAGATGAGAGGGGAGATGAGAGGGAGGTAAGGGCACGTGAGAGGGGAGATGAGAGGGGAGATGAGAGGGAGGTCAGGACACGTGAGAGGGGAGATGAGAGGGGAGATGGGAGGGAGGTAAGGGCACGTGAGAGGGGAGATGAGAGGGGAGATGAGAGGGAGGTAAGGACACGTGAGAGGGGAGATGAGGCGAGAAGCGAGGGACCGACGGAGGAGGTGGTGAGGTTATGAGGGGGATAGGTGACGGAGACGAGGAGAGGGAGGCGAGGGGAGTGATGAGGAAGGGAGAGAGGAACGTGAGGGGGGGGGGGGGCGAGGGGGGACGTAAGCAGCGCACGGGGAAGCGCAGAGGGGGAAGAAGACGCAGTAGACGTGGGGAAGAGAATCGGAGACGTGGTACAAGACCTGAGTGGACGAGGGGAGAAGACGCGATGGAGACGCAGGGAGACGCGGGGGCACTTGAGTGGATACGAGGGGAGAAGAGGAGGGAGACGCGGTGGAGGGTGGGAGGGGGGTTGAAGCGGCGTTAGCAGCGGCCGCCTCCGGCCCCGCGCATCGCGGCCGCTGCTCCTCTGGCTCCGGGCGTCGCTCCCCGGGGTTCTGGCTGCAGGGATGGCGGCGACGACGAGGACGGGAGGTGGAGGAGGAGGAGGATAGTAGAGGGGGTAGGGGGGGGGGCAGGAGGAGGGAGACGCGGAGCCGCCCTGATCCCCCCACCGGCTCCGTGATTTACGCGTTGCGCGGAGCGTAAATCGTCAGCCTCCCTCCTCCCGGCCGCTCCCCGGGGTCCATCTCAAGGGAGACGGAGCGGATCGGAGCGAAGCGGACAGATGGAGGCATGAGCGGCTCCACGTGGATGAGGGGTTGGGGGGGGGGCTGTGCCCCCCAAACCCGGGCAGACTTCAGGAAGATTTGGGGGCCAACCATAGAACCCCACCGCCCCCCACTCCAATTAATAAAATAACCAGGCGGATGACACGATGTCTCCTCCTCCTCCTTCCCGTATTCGTCTCTCCGAATAGAACAAATAGCGGCATCGATTGTTTGACTCATCCCGTCAGCTACGCGGCCTCCTGGGCGGGAGACGAGGAATTGCAGAGAGAGAGAAAGAGGCATTGCTGACGTGTTGGTCAGTTTAACACGTAGTAATCGTAGTCGGCTTTCGCGAGCTATATCATCCATGATAGAGTTTTCTTTGGGGTTAGATCGCGTAAATATATAAATGTGTCGTTAAACCCCGCCACCACCCGACACAGCCAGTGGGTAAGGGCTGTGTCACGTAAACAGAACGTGCCAATTGGAGAGCAAAGCCACAACATTTACAATCGACTCAGATTGTAAATGTCGTGGCTTGGCTCTCCAACACACCGGTTAGTGCTGGACCAGTCACGAATTGGCCACGTTCTGTTCACGTGACACAATCCTTACGAGTTGGCTGTGTCGGGTGGTGGCGGGTTTAATGACACATTTATATATTTACACGATCTAACCCCCCCCCCCCAAAAAAATACCTGTATATGGATGACGCGTTGGTGTTGACGAGAGAATGAAACCTGGCAGAGATTGCCACCCTCCCTCCCCCCTCTCTCCTCTCTCCTCCCTCCCTCCCTCTCGTCTCCAATCAACTATGCTCATCCCCGCTCCGACTTCAATCCCTCTAACCGTGTTCTTCATTGCAGCGGCTCGGTGCCCTTGCAATGAAGAACACGGTTAGAGGGATGTAAATGAGACTTGGATTGCAATCTTGTGTTTCGTTAAGAGCTTTATTGGGGACCGTAAATCGACATCGGTGCAGTTGAACAACAAGTTAAACATGGGAGTGACCTCCTCAACCTCGTCGTGAGCGCCGCACGCTTAACGCGGTTGACGAGGTGACGAGGTGAAGAGGTGAGGCGTTGCCCACGTGGCTTAGCCGCAGAGATTCATAGCGGCCAAATACTGTAAACGCACGTTGATTCTAAATGTGGAGGGGAAAATCCACGCGGCCACAGAGAGACACGCAAACTCCAAATATACAGCAGCAGCAGGCATCGTCAGGGTCGGGATCGAACCCACGACATCCTGTACACCAGGCGAGGTAGTTAACATCTCATAGCCACCGTGGCGCCCCCGGGGCCGCTGATGGTTCCACCACCACCACCACCAGAGTCTTCCAGGAGGAGGAGGGTTGTCAAAGCCAGGAGGTGTGCGATGTTTGGGTAATTGACTCTATGCGTGCTCGATGTTGAATTATTTTGAACCATATCGCATCATAATGCTGTGCATTACAGATAGAACTAGGACCCGCATCTATACACATCTGGGCCAGGTCACCAGCATCGGTTTAAAGCGACGCCTGCTGCTGCTGCTGATGATGATGAGACGCTGAATGTAGAACCAACAATGAACACTGCTGGGAATGCTGCACTCCTGAGAGCAGCGGTTCTTAAACCTCGGGGGCATCTCGCACCGCCTGGGGCTGCGAGATGCCCTTCCTGGGGATGCGAGAGACATGGACAGATTGTTTTATAAAGCAAATAATGGGAACACAAATCAAGCACGGGCACGTAAGTACAACTACTTTGTTTCGCCAAACCTCTGCAGCTATTAACATTATAGAAATGAAGTACTCTTGAAGACGCTTGGACACCGTAGTAAGGCACACGTATTTATTTACACAATGTCGTACAGCACTGGAGGGGTGTATCGGCCCCCTCACCCGTATAACTGGGAATACACCTCTAGCTAGCCTTCCTACCCGAGTCCTCCACTAACGGGCTAGGGGAGGCTGTCTGGCCCGACACTGGTCAGTCGGGCTACGGTACCCGGAGTCCCAGAGGACTAACTCTGGTTCCGGGACCACGCCACTGGCTCCAGCCTGCGCTGCCCTTACAAGGGCGGCGTCCCAGGGGGAGTCCAGGGCCTATCTGGCCGGTCTTCCGTCTTCCCTTAATTACTCCAAGACTGAACCCCGAGCTCTCTGGCTCATCCCTTTTTGTACCCCCCTAGAGGATCGAAACCCCCCTCACGCCGTCCGGTGCGGACGTCGTTGCGGGCACCACCCCGTGTACTCACGGAGTCCCCGCCCACTGTGTTTGTTATCCGTTAGCTCCTATGCAAACAGCCCTACACAAACAGCCCCTCTGTAACAGCCCTACATCACCCCCCCCTGTACAGCTCGCAGCCGTCCCGGCTGCAACAACTTCAATAAAGGTTAATTAACCCCTGGATCCCCGCGTGTGCCTCAAAAAAACGTTTTTAACGATAACATGAAGGGAACAACAACAACAACAACAAAACCCACAAACCCCGAAGGGAACAATCCGACGCACCCCCCCTGAATAAATACGAATTCCGTAAGAGCGACGTATATACAGGTTTAGCAGGGAACCCCTAGCACACATGCAACACAACAAAAATGTGGCAGGAGCTCCCCACCGACGCAGCACCCCGCAACCGTACACAAGAGAATTAAGTGTTCTTCCAATGCATCATAAGAGTCTGCGCATTTTTGCGCGCGTCCTTGCTGCAGGCCCGTCACACGGGGCAATCCCGGGTGGCGAACCCGCCGGTGGCAGTTGTTCATTCCGTATTGAGTCCGCGTTTGACGTCGCGAGACCCTCGGCATCCCTCGCAGCGGTAGGTGGGTGCGAGCCCGTCAATCCCGGTGCACCTGTGGGCGGGACAGCCGGCGACACGTCAGGCGAGGGCAGCAAGGACGGACCCTTTGAGTCGGCCGACCCCCCACATGTTTGGCCACGCGTGTGTGGAGTGGGGCCTCGCACCGCAACGAATGGTTTTAGTCTCGAGGGGTGCACAAACCACCGGCGCTTCCCCCATTTGATGCGAACACACTGAGGCCGCAGAACCTCGACCACCTCTACAGGACCCCTCCACGGCCGCGCCAGTTTAGGGGATGTTGCGAGTGGTACCTGGGGGCAGTGCAGCCATGCCCTGTCCCCCGGCTTCCACTGCAGCACGTGCGCGCGACCCAGTCTGAGGCGCTCATTTGCTTTTTGACGCTGTTCTGAATTTAGCATGGCAGCATCCCGTGCCTCAGTCAATTTTTCAAGGTTGAATTTGACATGGTCAATTAATTTTGTTTTACCCAGTGGTGTGGGGATCTGCAGCTGCGCCCGAATGGGTGGGTCAGGGTCGCGCCCATACATGAGGAAGAATGGTGAAAATCCCGTTGCAGCATGGGGGGCCAATCTGTATGCTGCCAAGACCCCTTGGATTTTCAAGTCCCAATCAGTCTGTGAGTCCGAAACCTGCTGTGATAACATAGACGAGATGGTGCGATGCAGACGCTCGACCATCCCGTCAGTTTGCGGGTGATAGGGGGAAGTACGAATCTTTTTCGTTCCTAGGAGCTCACAAACCTGTTGGAGGAGTTTTCCGGAAAAATTTCTACCCTGGTCGGTCAGCAGCCGCTCCGGGGCACCTTTGTCCATGACATAGCCTTGGACAAAGGCGTCGACGATGGCTGCTGCCGACTGATTGGCCAGGGGCCAGGCCATAGGCCAGCGCGTAAAGTACTCGACCCCGGTTAACAAATATCTATTACCCCTAGGGGTGGCGGGGAATGGGCCCAGAATATCCAGCGCGACAAGTTCGTTTACTCTGGAGACCCTGATAGACTGCAAGGGCGGGTTTGATTCTCGTGCTGGTGGTTTTCGCTGTGCACACCGCGGGCATGAAGCCAACAGATCTGAGACATCCCTTGTCATGCCTTGCCAAAAGAAATCACGCTGGAGCAAGGCGAGGGTCTTTTGGGTACCCAGGTGGAGGAGGCGCTCATGAGCAGCCCACACCACCCTACCCCGTAAGCCCGAAGGGACCACCAGCCGGTGTCGGTGGGATTTTCCGTCCCAGTGCAACAGCAACCCCGCGTGCATTTCCCATGCGTCGGCATCACCCGATCCCCGCCCTGCCTCCCCGGCGCGACGACGCAACGCGAGGAGGGAGGTATCCTCCATCTGGAGGCGCCCCCATTCCTGAATGTGCAAACCCAGCAGGGAATCTTTCCCTTGTTGTTCAATAGAATTCGGAACAACTGTCCCGCCGTCGGCGGCGGCCGCAAGGCCCGGAACCGACACGTCCCCTGCTGGCTTGCAACGTCCCGACCCCAGGAGGCACGCACATTCCGAGGTGGTTGGCATGCGCGACAGAGCGTCCGCGTTGGTGTGGCGAACGCCCTTACGGTATGTGGTGTCGAAATCAAAATCCTGGAGGATCTCCAACCATCGGGACAATTGTCCCGATGGCTGTTGAACTCGCAGGGCGTACTGCAGTGCCGCATGATCTGTGCGGACGGTGAAACGCCGACCGTACAGATATGGGCGATACTGTTGGATGAAATAGACAATTGCCAACAGTTCTCTGCGGGTGACACAATATCTTTGCTCTGCTTGAGACAACACCCGACTGCCGTACGCAACCACCCGTTCGACGCCGTCAACCACCTGGGAAAGCACGCCCCCAATACCCGTGTTGCTCGCATCGGTGTCGAGCAGAAACGGCTTTGAAAAATCGGGGTAGATCAAGGGAGGAGCTTTTACCAGGGCGTCCCGAAGGGAGCAAAAAGCAGCCTCCTCCTCTTGACCCCAGTGGAACCGAACCCCTTTTGATGTTAATGCGTGTAGGGGTTTGGCAATTGTTGCAAAGTCGGCGACGAACCGTCTGTAATATGACGCGAAGCCGACGAAACTCCTGACCTCTCCCACCGAGGTGGGAGTCGGCCAGGAGCTGACACACTGCGTTTTGGCGGGATCGGTAGCAATACCCGAGCGCCCTACGATGTGGCCCAAATAACGCACGGAATCGCGTAACAAATTACACTTTTGGGGCTTGAACTTCAAATTAGCAGCCCGCATCTTTAGGAAAACCGCCCGCAACCTCTGGAGATGTTCGTCAAAAGTTTTAGCGAAGACAATAACATCATCCAAATAAATCAGGCACGACTCCCATTGCAATCCAGCCAAAACCAATTCCATCAAACGTTGGAAGGTTGCCGGCGCTGAGTGTAAGCCCATCGGCAACCGGTTGAATTGGAACAGGCCGTGCGGTGTACGGAAAGCAGTTTTAGGTTTCGATTCATCATCCAGAGGAAGCTGCCAGAATCCCGAAAGTAAATCCAGCGTGGAGAAGAATCGCGCTCCCGCCAAGGCGTCCAGCGATTCGTCCATCCGTGGGAGCGGGTATGCGTCGGCAACCGAAATTTTGTTAAGGCGCCGAAAATCAACGCAAAACCGCAACGAGCCGTCCTGCTTTTTAATCAGGACGATCGGCGCTCCCCAAGGGCTGGTAGAGGGAGAAATAATGTCGGCGGCTAACATGTCATCAACAGCCAATTTGACATGGTCCTTTTCGGCGGGACTCAACCGAAACGGATTTTGGCGAATTGGCGCGCTGTCACCCGTGTCAATATGGTGACGCAGCAGATGAGTACAACCCAAATCGTATTTATTCCGACTAAAAACGTCGGAAAATTCCTGCAGTAGCGATCTAAGCTGTTGGCGCTCTGAATTTGACAGGTCCGTCGATCCCGCACAAAGCGCGTCGAGCCACCCGTCATCGCTGTCCGAATGTGGGTGCAGTCGGGCGGCGGTGCCGACATGATTCGCAACCGGTTCCTCGCAGGGCATCGGCGTCGCGTGCGCAAGCACCGTCCCTCGAGGAACTACAACAGGTTGCGATCCCACATTGAGGACCGCGATGAAAGGGTCCCCATCTCCCCTCACGACGGTCAGGGCCGGAATCAAATGCGGTCCACTAACCCCGGCCCTAGACGGTCCCAACAGGATTCCCTGGGCCCCGATGCCCTCTGCGAAGGGCCGACGAAGTCTTAGAGGCACTAACATCTGAGCTCCCGGCGGCACACGAACCGTTTCAACGACGGACGCTGGTATAGTTACGAACGCCGTCCGAATCACAGAAGGGGAGGGTAAAAACGCCATGCGCCGTCCCGACGGGAGCTCAATGCATCCCTGGTCTATTAAAATACGGATCGGCATTTTACCCAAGAAGTCCGTCCCCAGCAGGCACGGAACCGCCAGCGAGGAGGAAACAAAAATCGGGCCTGATAATTTGATATCCCCGATACAAATTTGCGCTCGAATCTGTCCAATGATGCCAAGGGAGCCCCCGTTCGCCGCATAGAATGGGACATTAACTGGCAGTAAGGGACGGCTTTGGACAGGTAAAATGTTGTAAATCAATTCGGAAATAATGGTCGCCGATGCCCCCGTGTCAACCAGGATGCGTACCTCAACCCCGTCAATATGTCCCACGACGGCCAACGACCCTGACGATGCGGCCACAACGCGATGGGCCAACGCGGACCACTGCCCGGGCTCGATTCGAGTCCCCACAGTGGTACGCGCCGGCCCGTCGCGATGCAACGTCGTCCCCCCATTCGTTGCGATGCGAGAGTGTGCGACAGGTGTGTGTGTTGGCCAAACATGTGTGGTGTCGCGACTCGCCGGATCATGTTGATGGAACTTGGGAGGAGGAGGAGGCCCGGCGTCCTGGCGAGGCGTCGTCCCGCGCTGTCGGGGAGAGCGGCACCCCGAGGCGACATGGCCCCGGACGCCGCAGTTGAAGCAGCGCGGGAGCGCCGGCGGCGATGACGGACGGTCGAAGCGGCTCGACCCATCCCGGCCCGGCCGTGCTCCCGTCCCCTGCTGCCGACGATGGTTGACGGCGAAGACCTCCTCCGCCGGGAGGGTGGCTGCCGCCACCGCACGCCCAGCCGCTGCCCTGCTGGCCTTCCGCCGCTGCGACAGCAGGTTGGCGTGGAGGAGTCGCGCCGCTTGTAGAGAAGTCATCTCTGTATCCTCCTGTGCCACGACGGCGATGTCCAGGTCGTCTGCCAGCAGGAGGATTTTCTCAGTCACCATGGCGTCGACCCCGTCCTCGTCCATGCGAGGAAAGGCTGTCTTGGCCAACGCCAGGAGACTTGTTCTGTATGCCAGCGGCGACTCCTTCGCGCCCCGCTGGCGGTCGTAGAACTGCTGCCTACACTCCGCGGAAGGCCCGTAGACCCCGGCCAGCAGCTGCAGCGCCATCGGTAGCGTAGAGCGCTTCTCCTTCGGCGCTGATGTGAGGGCGGCGAGCGCGTCGCCGTCGAGGAGCGCCGGCAGCGCGCAGAGAGCTTCAGCATCTGTCCATTTGGCCATTTCTTGGTGGGCGAGGAAGCGTCTCTGGAAGCCGCCCCAGTCGCCCTCTGCGCCCACAAATTCTTTAAGCGGAGGCAGTCTTTGGTGCAGCGCAGCGGTTGCCGTGGAGTCCCGCGGGCTGCTGTCTCCCCGACTCGGCTGTGTCTCGGCGCGAACGGCAGATGGTATCGCCTGTCGCAGCCTTGATGACGCGCCCTCCTCCGTCGTTGACGCGGCAGCCCCAGCGCGGCCGATGTCGGACCCGAGGTTGAGGTTGGCCACGCCCCTAGCGGTCGCCGCGTCGATGGCGGGAAATTCAAAGTTTGAATCTTCGGAAATGGCGGGAAGGCGCTCCGGACGCCGGCTCCCCTCGCCCCGCGGTGGACCACCAGCCCCCAGCCGCGTGATGTTTTCCAGCGTGGCGGCAGCGGCGTAGAGCAGTTCAGCCAGCCTCTCGTGAGCCAGCCTCAGCTCGTCTGTCCGCGGCTCCTCTTCATGCCGACGCTCCGGTAAGAACGCGTCCGGCCCCGGCTGCACGTTGTCTTGTTGAGCCATCTCGGGCTCGACAATTTCGGCGGCGTCTTCCATTTGTTGTACTTTGGCCCGAGCTGATTGGCGCGTGTCCATGTTCGTGGTTCTTCTGACGCCAGATGAAGTACTCTTGAAGACGCTTGGACACCGTAGTAAGGCACACGTATTTATTTACACAATGTCGTACAGCACTGGAGGGGTGTATCGGCCCCCTCACCCGTATAACTGGGAATACACCTCTAGCTAGCCTTCCTACCCGAGTCCTCCACTAACGGGCTAGGGGAGGCTGTCTGGCCCGACACTGGTCAGTCGGGCTACGGTACTCGGAGTCCCAGAGGACTAACTCTGGTTCCGGGACCACGCCACTGGCTCCAGCCTGCGCTGCCCTTACAAGGGCGGCGTCCCAGGGGGAGTCCAGGGCCTATCTGGCCGGTCTTCCGTCTTCCCTTAATTACTCCAAGACTGAACCCCGAGCTCTCTGGCTCATCCCTTTTTGTACCCCCCTAGAGGATCGAAACCCCCCTCACGCCGTCCGGTGCGGACGTCGTTGCGGGCACCACCCCGTGTACTCACGGAGTCCCCGCCCACTGTGTTTGTTATCCGTTAGCTCCTATGCAAACAGCCCTACACAAACAGCCCCTCTGTAACAGCCCTACAGAAATATAAAACAACATGTTACTATTGAAAACTAAAGAGGTTGCAATGCTGCAGTAAAGGTGAAGAACCTCTGGCTGAGAGGCAAGCCCCGTGCGGCTCACGGAATGGGTCAAGAGATCGGATCACCTCCACAGGGAGGGTGGAGGGGGGTGGGGGGTAGAGGCGGGGGGTGGAGGTGGGGGGGATGAAGATGGGCGGGGTGAAGGTGGGGGGGATGGAGGTGGGGGTAGAGGCGGGGGGTGGAGGCGGGGGGAGGAGGCGGGGGAAGGAGGCGGGGGGGATGAAGGCGGGGGGGATGAAGGTGGGGGGGATGAAGGTGGGGGGGAAGGAGGCGGGGGGGATGAAGGCGGGGGGGATGAAGGCGGGGGGGGTGGAGGCGGGGGTGATGAAGGTGGGGGGGATGAAGGTGGGGGGGATGGAGGTGGGGGGTAGAGGCGGGGGGTGGAGGTGGGGGGGATGAAGGTGGGGGGATGGAGGTGGTGGGGGGGATGGAGGAGGTGGGGGGGTTGGAGAAGGGGGTGGAGGCGAGCGGCCACACAGCCCCCCCACCCCACCAACTCGTGGGTCCCGCGTGACGTCACTCTGCGCGTGCGCACTGAGGGCGACGAAGTGAGGCCCAGTGTGGGCTCGCTCCCCAGCGGCGCTGTGAAGACGGCGAGGAGGTGACCGGGTCCCCCCCACGACCCCCTCATCATCATCCCCACGGCCCCCCTCATCATCATCCCCACGGCGTCCCTCATCATCATCCCCACGATCCCCCTCATCATCATCCCCACGGCCCCCCTCATCATCATCCCCACGGCCCCCTCATCATCATCCCCACGGCGTCCCTCATCATCCCCACGGCGTCCCTCATCATCATCCCCACGGCCCCCCCTCATCATCATCCCCACGGCCCCCTCATCATCATCCCCACGACCCCCTCATCATCATCCCCACGGCCCCCCTCATCATCAACCCCTCGTCATCCCTCTCGACCTCCTTCATCTCTCGCGGTTCGCGCTGACATTCCAGAGCCAGACATTCGACGCGGTGGCGGTGGTGTTGGTGGCGGTGGTGGGTCGACTCTGGACAGACTGGGCCCTGTCACAGGAGCGTGGAATGCGCCACTGCTCCGGCTCTGCGGAGGCGCTGGCGCACTAGTCGTGTGCCCTCACAGTGGTCGCTTGAGTAGCAGCTTTGCCCGTGAGACTGGGGCACAGGGTGAGGGCTCTGAGTGGCGAGGGCTAAAGTTGGTTTGGTTCACCAGCCGAGGCAGTTGCACGGGGTTCGTGGTCGCGTAAACTAAAACTGTTCAAACATTTATTTTGTATTTAACAGTTAAAGCCCGCGGCGCTCTAGAGCTCGTTTGCAGAAGCGACTAGGCCACAAATGATAGCTGGGCTAAGTGGCTTATCATGTGGACATTTATAATTTACATTTATTATTTATATGGCGCTTTTCCACTAACGTTTTAAGGCGCCTAGCAGCCGAGTACTCGAGACGCGTGATGTTGATTCTAAACGTGGAGGGGTGAATCCGGAGGACCACCTGAAGAGAGACGCGCAAACGCCAGACACACAGCAGGCGTCGGGATCGAATCCACGACCTCCCGCATACCAGGCGAGGTAGTTGACATCTCGCCAGCGCACGTCTTGTTGGGTCAGGGAGTCAGGGGGTCACGTCTGGCAGCTCAACTCCGTGCAGAACCTCACCCAACCCTTTCAACCCTCAACCTCGCTCGTCACTCAGCTCTCCATGCTCTAACCCTCTCACCTGTCACCCTCTCACCTGTCACCCCCCCTCACCTCTCAACCCTGCACCTCACCCGTCAACCCTCGAACACCTCACATCTGTATCTCACACAGGTTCTAAACTCTCACACATTCGCAGCTCACCTCATTCGCCCCCTACTTTCACCTATCACCCCTCTCACCTCTCTCACCCACAACCCTCGCCCATCTCTCAGCTCTACACCCAGGCACAGGTTGTCAACCCTCTCACCTGTCGCGGCTCGCCCGTCCTCCGCGTTGTCGCCCGTGTTTCTGTTTGGCTGTGGGGGCCAGGTGGAGGTGAGGTGGGGTCACGTGTCCGTGGGAGCAGCTGCCCCCCCAGCATGGAGAGCAACAGCACGGAGAGCGATGTGGAGCCGATGAGTGGCGCCAACAACAAGGTCACTCGCCGCGACTCGCCCTCACTCAGGAACTCGCGTGCACACTACAGACTCTCACACAAACACCACAGACAATGAAATCCATATACTGTTCTTGTACAACAACAACTGCCATTCGTCACTAAGTGGCGGTGACCTCACCACGGTGCCTGTGTCAGGCCAGGTGAACTTTTAGGCCACGTGAAGTGTCGAAGGCTCGCTGACAGGAGGTCACGGGACCGATGCAGCAGGTGCCATGGGTTGATTGACTGAGATGACTGGCAGATGCACCAGCTGTGCCCCCGACTGTGCTAAATTGTACACCACAAACACCACTCACACGCCTGTCACCCTTAACCTCTGTCATCACACTATTCCAGCGCTCTCTCTCCCAGCACTCTTACCCACTCAGTCACCCACTCACCCCCAGCACTTTCTCCTGTGTGTCCGTTCTCGCTGGCACAGGATGGTGCTGGGCCAGGTGACGCCAGTCGACGGCGAGGAGATGGGGTGGGAGACCACGAGGTCCGGGGGTCCCGGCCTAGCGGTGGGGGTGGCGGGGCAGGGGGTGGCAGGGCCCCACCCAATGGAAGGGTTGCTCCGGTGGGGGGGCGGACCGCCCTTGAGACGGAGCCGGCTGTATACTGCGTGTGCCGCAAGCCAGACACGAACCGCTTCATGATGTACGTGCCGGTATCACCCACTTGCACACCCACTCGTCCATTCAGCTCCTCAGTCGATCATTGACCCACTCACGACACCATTCACCCACCCACCAAAAAAAAACAGCCGCCATTCGCAGCTAAGTGGAAGTGACATCACCACCGCGCTTGTGCCAGACCAGGTGCACTTTGAGGCCACCCGCTCACCCATCCACCCACTCGCACATCCACGCACTTACCCACCCACTCACCCACACACTTGACACACGTGTTTGGTATTGTGAGAAGTGCCACTTGTGGTGGACTATCATATCCTTGTACATTTCAACCACTGTGGAAAACACTATTCACCCAACCCATAGCCGAGGCAAAGCACGTTCCTGCTCACATGAGCATGAAGGCGGTGCTCATCTCCCGTTTACAGCCCTCTGTGCCAGTGGTGGAAATTCCTAATACCTCTGTGTCACCTGAATCTCAAGTTTTCAAGTTGTTGGTGACCGATGGTGGAGTATCTGCGTGGCGTCGGGCAGTAGCTAAATGTCTCTCGCTTGCAGCTTGTGATGCGATGTAACCGAGTATGTTGTATGAGGTGCGCCGGTTTCTGCCAAGCCGCGGAGATCGCGTTGTCCGCGGCGGATAATGAGTCGGGTCTGCGCCGCCGTGGCTCGCTGCACAGAGGCTGTGACAAGTGCAACGAGTGGTTCCACGGCGACTGCATCGATATCACGCAGAAGATCGCCAAGGCCATCAAGCAGTGGTACTGCGACATGTGCCGCGGTACGTGGGCCCCACCCCCCTCCCCCGCCACACGTACCCATCGTCAAGCGCACACGGGCCGCGTAGCTGACTTGTTCTTTCCGTTTGTTGCTGCTGCTTCTGCTGCAGCCAAGGACCCGTCGCTTGCCATCCGCTACCGCCAGAAGAAGATCAAGGACAAGAGCCGGGATGCAGCGCGTGACTATTCGGCCGAATACGACGGCAACTGCAGCTCGGAGAGACGGAAGGTACGTGTGGGGGTAGGCACGGTTCACGGGAGGCCTGTGCAGCACCTCAGATTTATTGAATTGCTATGCTTTTTCTTGTTTACCCAGGAAAGACATACAGGAGGGTCCTGCCAAGTTTTCCCTAGAATGGGGGCGATGTTGTTGCCGCCATGTGTGATACCAATTGAGTAATTCTTTCGCGAAATTTTCAGCATTGGGATGTTTTGGCCGATACTAGTTACATTGTATATTTGTTTTTAGTGAGGGGAGGAAACTCGAGCAGAACAGAGGGAGAACATATAAAGGCCACAAACTCATACAGTCGCCTGCTCACGCTCTCATTTACTCTCACTCTCACCCACTCACCACACCGCAGGTCGCACAACACTTCTCTTTCTGCTTCTACCCTCATACCGTTGCACTGTGGAATTTCCTCCCATCATTGTCGTATCTTTGCACAGGCTCTTACAATCATAACCTTACTTAATTCAAGAAACTTGTCGCACTCTTATTTATCTCTTACAACTTTGATCGTGCTGTTTTTTGCAGGCTTTTTGGGCCTTTGGTCCTGTGCTCGGCAACTGCTAAGAAACTCTGCTGTTGACTCTGCTCGTGCTCCTGCTGTTGTTTTCTGCTGCAGTTTATTCTGCTTGTGTTTCTGTTGTGGTTTCTGCTGCTGTTGCTGCTGCTGTTGCTGCTGCTGTTGTGTCTGCTGCTGCTGCTGCTGTTGTGTCTGCTGCTGACTGCTCGTGCTGTCGTTATTGTTCTCATTGCCGCAGCAACTGAAGCGCTCGGTGCGCATGTGCGGCGAATGCGAGGCGTGCTGCCGCACCGACGACTGTGGCCACTGCGACTTTTGCCGGGACATGAAGAAGTTTGGTGGCCCCAACAAGATTCGGCAGAAGTGCCGGCTCCGGCAGTGCATCGTGCGCTCCAGGGTTCGTTCCGTTACGTTTGGCGGTCGCCCGACAGCCGACAGCATTTGTACTGAGTGTGTGTGTGTGTGCTGTGTGTGTGTGCTGCGTGTGCCTTGCGTGTGTGTGCCATATGTACTGTGTGGTGTACTTCATTTGTCATGTACTGTCCCATGTGTGCCGTGTACTCTCGTGTTTCTCGCATACTCTGTGTGTCGTGTTCTCCACGTGTCGTGTTCCCTCTGCGTGTTGTAGTCTCCGCAGATCGTGTACATGGTGCGTCGTGTTCTCCACACACTTCGTGTCCTCCATGTGTTGTGTCCTCTCTGCATGTCGTGTTGTGTACTCCGTTCATGGCTTGTACTTCAGATGCGTGCCTTGTATCCTGTCGTATCCTCCACGTGTCGTATACTCTATCGTGTCCCCACGTGTCGTATACTCTATCGTGTCCCCCACGTGTCGTGTACTCTGTCGTGTCCCCCACGTGTCGTGTACTCTGTCGTGTTCCCCACGTGTCGTGTACTCTATCGTGTCCCCCACGTGTCGTGTACTCTATCGTGTCCCCCACGTGTCGTGTACTCTATCGTGTCCTCCACGTGTCGTGTACTCTGTCGTGTTCCCCACGTGTCGTGTACTCTGTCGTGTCCTCCACGTGTCGTGTACTCTGTCGTGTTCCCCACGTGTCGTGTACTCTGTCGTGTGCTCCACGTGTCGTGTACTCTGTCGTGTGCTCCACGTGTCATGTACTCTGTCGTGTCCCCCATGTGTCGTGTACTCTGTCGTGTCCTCCACGTGTCGTGTACTCTGTCGTGTCCCCCACGTGTCGTGTACTCTGTCGTGTGCTCCACGTGTCATGTGCTCTGTCGTGTCCTCCACGTGTCGTGTACTCTGTCGTGTCCTCCACGTGTAGTGTAATCTGTCGTGTCCCCCACGTGTTGTGTACTCTGTCGTGTCCCCCCACGTGTCGTGTCCCCCACGTGTCGTGTACTCTGTCGTGTCCCCCACGTGTCGTGTACTCTATCGTGTCGTGTACTCTGTCGTGTGCTCTGTCGTGTCCTCCACGTGTCGTGTGCTCTGCCCTGCCCCCCACGTGTCGTGTGCTCTGTCGTGTCCTCCACGTGTCGTGTACTCTATCGTGTCCTCCACGTGTCGTGTACTCTGCCCTGCCCCCCTCGTGCAGAAGCTGCTGCGTGTGCGCGACGACCACGGCGGCTCGAGCCGCGAGGGGGCGCCACGCGGCGCCGGCCTCGGCTCCTCCGATTCGGACGCGCTGCTCTCCTACCACGACCTACGCCGCCTCGCCCCGCGGCGACCAGGTCCGTGACGGGGGGGTGGACATGGGGGGCGTGGGGAAGGGAGGCTGTGGCGGGCTGTGGGGGGGAAGCGGTTGGAAGGGGGGCGGGGGTGTAACGCTCGTCTTAGCGTCACATTCGTACCGTGCCGCACAGACTCAGCTCACTCCCGGAGAGAGCGAGAGAGAGACTGATTGGTAGGCACGTTAAACACAAAGGTGAGGGGGAAGCCAGTCAGAACCAGCGCTACCAACACTTGCCTAAGCTCTGTGGTCCTATTTTGGGATGTTTGGCCAACTCCATTAATGATGAGTGTGTGCATAGGATATCGATTCTTGTGGCACAGTATCATTTTTCTAAAGTATAGCACAAAAAAGTATGATTTGTTAAGTTATGGTAGATAACACAGATTTCGTTTTCATGGTACATGTGTGCTGCGCATGTTTGCGTACGTGCACGGGTGCCTATGTATGCATGCGTGTCTGTGTGTGCGTGGAGAGCAGTGGCGCATTGGTTAGTGTGCTGCACCACGAACTTGTCCGGGCGTGGTGCTGGCCACCCACCTCCCATCGTGTGCCGTACCGGCCTTCATAGGTGCTCGCTAACAGCACTTGCCCCTACAGTCTTGTTTAAGGCTATCCGGGGGATCTTTGTTTTTGTGTGCACGTGCGTGTGCTTGTGTGCGTGCAGTTCCCGTGGAGCAGTGGGAAGGAGGACTCGCAGGATCACAGCTTGTTCCGTAAGCGCGCCGTGAAGCTCAAGCACGTGCAGAAGCGCGAGCGCCGCTACGAGAAGCAGGTGCTTGCTAGAGACCCCTCGCTCGTGCAACTCTGCGTCCCCCCGGATCCCCGTGTGTCCCTGCGTGTGACCCTGGGAGTCCTCGTGTTTCTGGGCGTTTCTGTGTTTCCCCGTGTTTCCCTGGGTGTCCCTGCGTGTCTCGGGTTTCCCCGAGGTGTTGCTGCGTCCCCCCGTTTGTCCCCGCATTCCGGCGTCTCTCGACACGTCCGAACTTGTCTGCGCGTGTCTCCACGTGTCCCCGCGTGCGGCCCCCCCACGGGCCCCCACGTCTCACGGCTATGCTGTGGCGTGGCACCGTAGAACCGCTCGGAGCGCCACCGGGACAAGGCCCGGCACAGGCTGCGCGTGCGGCACAGCGAGCGCGGCGGCCCCGAGGCGCGCGAGACCCCGCGCCAGCGCCAGTGCCTGGGCCCCGGCTGCACGCAGGCCGTGAGGCCCACCTCCAAGTACTGCAGCCACGAGTGCGGCATGAAGCTCGCCGCCAAGTGAGTGATGCAATATCAGCCTCTCAGAGCCACCCAGAGCCTCGCTAACAAGGTACACGATACCAAGTGGGTGACACTAACACAAAGATCCCCCATATATCCTTAACAGACTGTTGGGGCAAGTGCTGTTAGCAAGCACCTATGAAGGCCGACACGGCACACAATGGGGTGGGTGGCCAGTGTGGACAATTTTACACACCACACCAGGTACTCATTTGAGGCTGATTCGACCTAGGGGAGGCCCAGGACCGGTTCAAATAATCGTCACTGATGTGAGCAGAAATCGAACTCGGGTCGCCGGGTTTGTAGCGCAGCACGCTAACCGCTACACTACCACTCCCTAAACACATCCACCCCTTACCACCTGTACTGACCTTTACCTTCCAATCACTACACCAGTGTCGACGGTTACCAGCCGACTCTGGCAAAAAGAGTGACACCGGCCCCCTCCTAACAGTTCTCCCTGCATCCCCCACCCTGTGTCTCCCTGCATCCCCCACCCTGCGTCTCCCTGCATCTCCCACCCTGTGTCTCCCTGCATCTCCCACCCTGCGTCTCCCTGCATCTCCCACCCTGTGTCTCCCTGCATCCCCCACCCTGTGTCTCCCTGCATCTCCCACCCTGTGTCTCCCTGCATCTCCCACCCTGTGTCTCCCTGCATCTCCCACCCTGCGTCTCCCTGCATCTCCCACCCTGTGTCTCCCTGCATCCCCCACCCTGTCTCCCTGCATCCCCCCACCCTGCGTCTCCCTGCATCCCCCACCCTGTGTCTCCCCTGCATCTCCCACCCTGTGTCTCCCTGCATCTCCCACCCTGTGTCTCCCTGCATCTCCCACCCTGTGTCTCCCTGCATCTCCCACCCTGCGTCTCCCTGCATCTCCCACCCTGCGTCTCCCTGCATCTCCCACCCTGCGTCTCCTGCATCTCCCCCTGCGTCCCCTGCATCTCCCACCCTGCGTCTCCCTGCATCTCCCACCCTGCGTCTCCCTGCATCCCCCACCCTGCGTCTCCCTGCATCCCCACCCTGTGTCTCCCTGCATCTCCCACCCTGTGTCTCCCTGCATCTCCCACCTGTGTCTCCCTGCATCTCCCACCCTGTGTCTCCTGCATCTCCCACCCTGCGTCTCCCTGCATCTCCCACCCTGCGTCTCCCTGCATCTCCCACCCTGCGTCTCCCTGCATCCCCCACCCTGCGTCTCCCTGCATCCCCCACCCTGTGTCTCCCTGCATCTCCCCGTCTCCCTGAGCATCACCTCCTGTCCCATTTCCCGCCTCCACATCACTGTCTGTGCTCAGTTTGGTTTCAATTAATCACATTTTTCCCTCCCTCCCTCCCAGCCGTATCTACGAGATCCTGCCGCAGCGTATCCAGGAGTGGCAGGCGAGCCCGTGCGTGGCCGAGGAGCTGGGCAAGCGGCTGCTGGAGGGCGTGCGCCGCGAGCAGCACACCGCGCGCCTGCGCCTCGCCCACATGGACCGCCCGCTTCCTGGAGCTGGAGGCCGTGATCACGCAGGCCAAGCAGCAGAGCGTGTGCGAGGACGAGGAGGTGCAGCGGCGCCACGCCACCACCACCACACGGCCGCCACACCACCACACCGCCACACCACCACACCACGCCACCACCACCACGCCGCCACGCCACCACGCCGCCACGCACAGCCGCCACACCACCCCCGCCACACCACCACACCGCCACACCACCACACCACGCCACCACCACCACGCCGCCACGCCACCACGCCGCCACACCACCACCCCGCCACGCCATCACACCGCCACACCACCACACCACGCCACCACCACCACGGCCGCCACGGCACGCGCCCACACCACCACCCCGCCCACGCCATCACACCACCACACCACCACACCACCACACCACCACACTACCACACGACCGCACGGCCATGCCGTGGCGCCACACCACCACACCACCGCACGGCCGCCACGCCGCCACACACCACCGCCATGCCAGGCGTCACACTCCTACCATCGCTGCCACGCCGTGGCACAATGCCACCACACACTGCCACATGCTGCCATCACACTGCCATTTCACGCTGCCAGAACACCACGCCACATCTGCCACACCACCGGAACGCCGTGCCACGGCGCCACACCACACCGCCACAGAATGCCACCGCCACATCACTACCGTGCCATACCACCACTGCCACCATACCACACCACGTCACTCCGGTTCCAACACTCACTGACTCACTGGCTCACTGGCTTGCACGCATACTCGCTCGGACGCATACACATGCTCTATTGGATGCACATTCATGCTCACTCATCACTCACTCTTCCCGTCCCTCCATATCTCACCTTGTCTCCGGTGTCTTTCCATGTGTCCCTGTCTCCCCGTGCCTCCCCGCCTCATCTCGTGTCCCTGTGTCTGCCCGCGTGTCCCAGGTCACAGATGGGGACAACGAGGAGGCGGATCTGCAGATCTTCTGCGTGTCGTGTGGCCACCCCATCAACCCCCAAGACGGCGCTGAAACATATGGAGCGCTGCTACGCCAAGGTGCGCCGAAGACACGCGCGACGGCGATACTACTGTTAACTACTTTTTTTCACCTAATTTTATTTTACCAGGTATGGCTCACTGAGTTATGTAGCTCTTTTTCAGAAGCCACCTGGCCACAAATGATAGCCCAACGAAGCAGCTTCTCACGTGGAAATATATTGCAGCCAAAGACGGCGGGGAGATGAAGAGAGTGAGCGGAGGGATATGGAGAGAGAGGAGAGGAATGCTTGTAAAAGAGTAAGACAAACATAGAGAAGGAGAGAGAGTAAAGGATGGAGAGACAGAGAGAGAGACGGAGGAGAGAGTGCGAATAGGAAGGATTATAACTGTGGAGGGAAAACCAGAATCGAACCCACGACCTCCTGAATACCAGGGAGGTAGTAACATCGTGGCGCCCCACTGCGGTGATTGTGACCGGCACGTGATGGCGTAACGCATGCTGACGTAACGCGTGATGACATAACGCGTGATGACATAACGCGTGATGACATAACGCGTGATGACATAACGCGTGGTGACATAACGCGTGATGACATAACGCGTGGTGACGTAACGCGTGATGACATAACGCGTGATGACATAACGCGTGATGGAGTAACACGTGATGACATAACGCATGATGACGTAACGCGTGATGGAGTAACGCGTGATGACGTAACGCGTGATGGAGTAACGCCGAGTCGATCTCGATGGCCACCGTCACTACGCGGCAGTGAGCAGGGGACGAGTGGCGAGGCGTGGAGACGCTCGCGGGAGCAGCCGGAGCGCGCGTCCTGACGCGCGTATTTCTGTGCTCGTTTCTAACCCTTGCTCCCGACCGCCTTTGTCTTCCCCGCAGTACGAGAGCCAGACGTCGTTTGGATCCATGTACCCAACCAAGATCGAGGGGTGAGGATGAGCACGCGAAGCCGCCCTGAGCCGCGAGACCACCACCCCCCCCCACCCCAAAATAACTAAGCAGACAATAATTCACTTCCTTCCCATATCCACCTCTCCATATACAAAAAAAAGTTTTTTTTTTACATCCCATCAGCCTTCTGGAGAGCATAATCTTAGCAGCATTGGTCCAAAACGGGTAAAACTCAGGACCGCTTTGACATTAAGTATCTAAACAGCGGAGTCGGGCTTGCTTGAACCAACGCTGGTGAGATGCCAGATATTTATTGGCAAGGACCCTTGTTTGTGTGTGGAACACACGACACAAATATAAGTAACAAAATAAATAAGAAGACATTTCGCCAATGAATACGAACGTAGGGAGTTCGTACGCCATTTTATGAGTCCAGACCCTTACGTGTAGGCGCACACACGCGCACGCATGTGTGTGCGCATGTGCACGATTGCGCTCTTTGTGTGTGTGTGCGCTGGCCACCCATCGCCTCTCGTGTGCCGTGACCGGCCTTAAGAGGCGCTTGCTATCAGCGCTTGCCCCAACATCCTGCTAAAGGCTATATTGTGGGGGGTGGGAATCTGTGTGTGTGTGTATGCAGGGCGACGCGCTTGTTCTGCGATGTCTACAACACGCAGAGCAAGACCTACTGCAAGCGGCTCCAGGTGCTGTGCCCAGAGCACTCCCGGGACCCAAAGGTTGGTGGTACCCCCTTACACCCCCTCCGACCCTCCCTCCCCACACCCAGAAACCCCAAAAGGGGGTTGGTCCTTCGTGGGGTCCCCTCCTCCCTTACGCTCAGGGGCCGGTCTATAAAGATGCGTGTGTGGGGGGGCGGTGGGGCGAGGAGTAACACTCAATCTCTGGTGGGGGTGGGGGGGGCGGTTGGGCGGTCCTGACATGTCGGCCTTTTCAAACATGGCCCCCCCCTACATGAATGGACACGCACGCAATGCGTTCTGTCTCTAGTAACTAAGAATAAATACCAATTATCAGGAGCTCAAGGTGGACAATTGTGCCCATAGCCCCTCGGCCCCCGGGTTAGCCGGCATTGGTCTGAGCGACCCATTTTTTTTTTATCATGGTTTCTGCGCACAGGCCCAAAGTTCCAGAAGGTCAAGCTGCCAGCAAGAGACGGCACTCTCAAATTTGCGAAATAGCCCCAAGGGTTAACACGTATCTTGCCTTGAGCCAGGTTGTTGTAATAACCTGGTGGGAAAAGAAACGGTGGTGATTCTGGGCGGAGGGAATTCCACATTGGAGCAGTGCGAGGGAAGAATCAGAAAGATAATTATTGTGGTGAGAGCGAGTGAGTGGCACAGGCGCCTTGGTGACGTCACCGCCACTTAGTGGCAAATGCCAGTTGTTGTATGCTGTGTGTGGGGAGCGGTAGTGCAACGGTGAGTGCGTTGTGCTACGAACTCAGCGACCCGAGTTCGATTCCCGCTCACGGTCAACACCAGTGACGATGATCTGAATCAGTCCTGGGCCTCCCCTAAGTTGACTCAGCCTCAAATGAGTACCTGGTGCGGTGTGTAAACATCGCCACTGGGGAAACAAAGGTGGCCGGGCGTGGTGCTGGTCACCCACCCCCTTGTGTGCCATTCCGGCCTTCATAGGTGCTACTCGCTAACAGCAATTGCCCAAACAGTCTATTAAATAGACTATAAGGGGGATTTTTGTATACTGTGTACAGGTGTGCGCGTGTAAGTATAATCAGGTATATAAATGGGCGTGTGCTTGTGTGTATGCATCAGTGCATGTGTACAGCATGTGCCTTTGTATGTGTGTGTAGGTGTGTGTGCGTGTTTTGTCATGTGTGAGTGTCGATTCGCTGTAACGGCGCCGGTCGTCTTATCGGCGCAGCTCAGATGCGCCGCTCGGCCGGCCTGGCGGAGGCTGCTGGGGTTGGTGCCATGTCCCTGCTGATTTATGGGCTTTGCCTCTGTGTGTCTGAGGCGTGCGGTAGAGGGGGGGGGGGGCACGCAAACCGCCGCAGTAACGAAACGCCCACATCCAGCAGCAGGTGCCACGGCCGGGCGGGATTGATGGGCGGCCGTGTTTCATGTCGTATTAAAGTGAGGGAGGAGACTGACGGTCTGGAGATATTCATGGGATCCTCACAGCGGGAGGTGGCCATTATGAAACGTTACAGCTTTGCTTTTTTGTAAGGAATGCTTCCACCATCATACCGCGCTGTTCTGCTGAAGATGAAGTCTCACTGCTGCTCGGTGTGTTGCCACACCCCCCGCCCCCCCCCCGCGTGTGTGTGCGTGAGTCGCCCTCCATGTGTGCGTCGCTTCCCCCCCCCCCCCCCGTGTGTGTGTGGTGTGCTCACGGACTGCAGGTCTCAGTGGACGAGGTGTGCGGCTGCCCGCTGGTGCGTGACGTGTTCTCGCCCACCGGCGACTTCTGCCGCCTGCCCAAGCGCCGCTGCAACAAACACTACTGCTGGGAGAAGCTGCGGCGCGCAGAGGTCGACCTGTGAGCGCGTGCGCGTGGTACCTTGCACACGCCGCCCCCCACGGGCCTCATCGCACAGCATCAACAACAACAGCCACCGTCCAATATTATTCATAATATAGGTTTTTTGGTCAGAAAATGTGTCGTAACCCTCCACCACCCGACACGGCCAACAGTAAAAAATGTGTCGCGTTTCAAAGGACAAAATTATTCACTTCTTTTTAGCCCACCGTGTGCTGAAGAGGATCAACAGCATTTTAAAATTTGAGTAGTACGACGTTTCGCTGATAATTACAATCAGCTTCATCGGGCAAGAATGGTGAAGCTCTCCTGTTGCTTCCGTTCTTAAATAGAACAGCCTCAGGGGTGACGTCATCATTTATGAGCCACCGTCCGCCACCAAGTGCCGTCGAAATCGCCGCGGCCTTCGTGCCACACTAGGTGAACTTTGAGGCTATTGTGGAAAGGGTGGAAGGCTTTTGCTGCTGGCAAGAGGTCACGAGACATACGCAGGTGCCGTGGGATGACTGAGATAACTGGCAGATGCATCACCTGTGCTCCCTACTGTGCAAATTTCCTGCATTTTAGCCACCCGACGCTCTGCTCGTTATGGTAAGCGTCGCTCCTCTGCCCTCCGCTATTGTTGGAGGGCGACTACCTCCAACTGCCCAGTAGCCTCACAGTGCACCTAGCCTGGCACTACCCAGTAGAATACTTCACGAGCCTCCAGAGGCCAATTTTAACATTGGTACCAGTTATCGGCAAGAGCCATTAAGCTCCACAGCCTTCTGTACCACATCAGCTCCATGTCTTCTCTGGCCCGTGCCGTCCCTATTTAGCCCCCTCTATCTGCTTCGGTATGTGGTGGCTGGGCATGCGGGCTACGTGACCCAGCCAACGCAGCCT